>NW_004955424.1:27528767-27555953 GCF_000276665.1 Chinchilla lanigera | reverse complement strand
TTCCTGAGAAACCACTTTGAAGATACCTGCATATAAATAAAATAAATAAATAAAGCCTTGTCACCCCATGGCCTCCATGGGGTGACAAGATGACCCACTGGCATTCACAGGAAATGTGTTAGAACTTCAGCCTGCATATCTTCACCTCCCCTGATGTTTGGTTCTGATCTGGCTCGTCCTCCAAAGGCTTCCAGAGTTTGGAGGGTGACTGGATCATAGGGGCGCGCTGTTTATCAGTGTGAGTTCGGCAGCTGAGTGTGTCGTCAAGGTTACCCTGAGTGTGACCTGGAAGGGTGTATCTCCCTCCCCGTCTTCTCCCGTGGCCTTCTAGCTCCTGGTTGCCTTGATGTGAGCAGCTTCTTGTTCGCCTTGCCACTTAGCGGGGCTGGTTCTGCGTGAAGCTGGCTGGCCTTGGACCAAGACTTCAGGCCCAAGTAAACCTCTCCTCCTTTGAGATGTAGGTGTATGGTATCTTGCTTCAGTGACAAGAACGTGACTGAGATGCCCTTTGTTAATTTTAAATTGTCAAATTGCTTTAAAGTTATGTTTTTATGATTACTTATATTCATACATATATATAGGTATACAGCTAAAAAATATATATTCACATATTAAGGGAAGAGTTCAAGCTTTTTTTGATAGATTGATCAAAATAGTTTAAGCACTACAGCCAATGAATATAAGCTATAGTTGCTTTGAAGAAAACTAAAACCCAGCCAGATGCTGTAATCCCAGCCCTTGCAAGACTGAGGAAGGCTGATCACCAGGAGATGGAGGTCACCATGGGCTACATAGTGAGTTTAAAACCAGCGTACGCTACACAGTGAGACCCTGTCTCAAAAAAAACAAAATAAAACAAACAAGAACAAAAGCTAAAATCAGAACTACTGTACATATAAACATGTTCCATAAATCAGTTGTGTTCCCCAAAGCCACTAGCATAGTGGTTTAAGAACAAATCAGGAGGGGGCTGGGGATTTAGCTCAGCAGCACAGTGCCTGCCTGGCAAGCGCGAGGTCATGAGTTCGATTCCCAGTACTGGGAAAAAAACAAAAAAACAAACAAACAAAAAAAAAAAAATCAGGAAAATAGGTGAGAAAACACAGAGGAAGACAAATGGAAGTGTCAGCTCAGTGAATAATAAAAAGCAGAAGGGAGGGGAAAAAGAAAAAGTCAAACAGATATGAAAATTATTTATATATAAAAATAATAATAAAAAAGAAAATCCCTAATAAATATCAAAAGGGTGGCAAAATAAAAAGTAATGGTAATCAATAAAAAGAACTTGAAGATCTAGAGATGAACCCTAGCCCATTCTGTCATACAGTTGGAAGTTAAAATGGTTTATCTGGAGACCTCATCACAGTATCTAGCATACTATGTGAATTCAATGAGTAAAGAAAAGATTTTAGTTCATAGGATTTTATACCAAATGAATCTGTTTAGTTAGGACTTGAAAAGTCAGTACTTTTTTTCTTTCCTTTTATTTTAAATTGAGCTGCTTAATACTGTATAGATTTTAAAGAATAATAAACAAAAGAAATTGAAAGAGAATTGGAAATTCTGTGATGCTATACTTGCAAATGCAAGAAAAAGTGGTCTAAGGATTCATTCAGAGATTTTAAAGATATAGCAGGTGATGATTTATTCGCCAGTGCATGGAAATCTCCTCTAGCCTTTTGCAGTTATATAAGCTAAATAATCAAGTACTAATATCTACAAAGAACCTATAATTTAGAACTTCTAAGAAGTCTTTCAGTAGACAGAATCAAAGAAATTTATAGTAAAGCAATGACCTTTTTTCTTTCTACTTGAAAGCTGGATTCAGACCATTTGGAGCAGCAGTTAGGTAGCTCATTAGTGACGATCTACGTGGTCAGTAAGTTACATGTGAAGAAAACACTTCTGTTGCACTGGTATTTTAAAGCCTGTTGCTGATAATAACTCTAAGACGTCTGACCTCTAATGAAAGCAAGTTTTGTTAGAGTTAAAAACCAAACCAAACCGCATCCTGTCAGTAGGACACCTTTACTCTTGCAGGATGTGACCTCGTGGCTCAGAGGATGAAAACATTACTTGGAGATGCGATTTGGTCTGAACACTGAGAGGCCCAGAGGGACTGTCCCAGCGAGAACACCCAGTGTAGGGAGTCTTCAAGAGAGAAGTACAAACTGAGAACCCTTCAGACTTTATGTAGAATATCAGAGCACGAGAAAGACGGTAGCCTGGGAGGCAGTTTGTCAGGGAAGTGGGAGGACGATAATCAGGCGCAGCATGCGGCACTCATCTGAACTTCTTGTTGTTTTCCACCTGTGCTGTGCTGAGCACTTTGTGTACAAACACACATGCTTTCACACTTTAACCACTCATTCCTCAGGGAGCCAGTGTGCTTTGTCCAACAGGTTCCTTTCACACTTTAACTGTTCACTCTTTGGCCAGGTCCCCCATGCTTTACCATCTTCCGCAGGGGCAGAAAAGAAGAATAAATTATTTTAGGCGTGAGATAATCATTCACTTATTCATCAAACATTCACTGCAGTTCTCCTGCCAAGCAATGCACTGGAGCTGGAGATCAATCTGTGACATTAAGAACTCAACCTCCTATAGCATTCATAATAATTTCTCTAGTCTTCCTTGATTAACATGGTAATACCTAGTGTATCTAAGACATATTTGTAAATAGACAGAATTATAGATTCATGGATATAAAACACTCCTACAAAAAGGATAAGAATTACTTAATATTTCACCAAGATTATTGTAGGATATGAAATGATTACTCTTTTAAAAAATTACAAAACTACAGCCACAAATACTTTTTAAAACTCCATGTCTTAGTTACTTTTCTCAATGCTGCGACAAAATACTCACGCAAAGTTAAGGGAGGACAGGTGTATTTAGCTCACAGTTCGTAGAGGTTTCAGTCCACAACTGGCTGGCTGCAAGGCAGGGTGGCTTTACAGAGAACAGTTCATGGCAGCAGATGACAGCAAAAGCAACAAGATGAGGAGGACAAGACACTTTCTATCCCTTATATTGCATGCAGGCTGCCCACCATACGGCGGGTGTAGCACTCACACCCTTAATCCTCACCAGAACTATGGCAAATGAATCAGTGGATTGATTTGTTAATCACATACCTTAATCACAGTGTCACACACTCTAGATTCAGCCTCCTCTGAAAAAGCCTTATGGCTGCATGAGGATTTGGAGGGACTTCCAGACACAAACTGTAACATTCCATAATGTATAATTCAGCAATTCCATTTTTAGGAAATCATCTTCACAAAATGATAAAGATTAGCAGCAAAAATTTAGTTACAAGGATGCTCACTGTAGAACTGCTTTTTAAAATGTACAAGAAATAGTCCAGATCAATAGATATTGTTGTAGAAAATTACGCTCATACAATGAAAAATAGGTAACATTGAAAAGGATTATGTAGAAGTGTTTTCATTGACCTAGGAAATTTACAATGATATATGAGAAAGTGAAAACTAGAAGTTGCCTTGTTTAAGTGTCAGGAACAAAAAATACAGAAAAGTCTTGTCTTGATTGCACTCATGCTGTTCAAGAGATTTGTTTTGGGCAGAATTATGTCTCCTCACCCCAAATTCCTATGTTGAAATTTTAACCCCTAGTACCTCAGAATAAAACGATATTTTGAACATTGTGTTTTTATTGCTTTTAAAATAGTACTTTAATTAAAATGAGGATATTAGAAGGCTCTAATTGAATATAACTGACATTCTTATCAAAGATTAGGATAGTGGTGGCAAATCTATGGCATGTGTATTACTGTGCTTTTCTTTTAAAACTAAAGATGCTAATGTCTGAGTTGTTTTTTCTAACTAAAACCTTGTATTCAGGTTTAACTGCAGCGTTGGTACTTCGCGATAATGAAGTGGGTTTTGGGTGCAGTTTGGCACTTGGTCTCTAAGAGGTTCGCCATCACTGGAGTAGGACACAGGAAATGCAGAGGGAAGGCCATGTGAAGACAGGGAGAAAATGGCCTCGGAAGAAAGGCGGGGAGAAAAGCCTCAGAAGGAAATCATCCTTGTTGGCACCGTGATCTTGAATTTCTCTACCCCAGCACTTTTTGGAAAATAAATTTGTTAAGCCCCTCAGTGTGAAGAACTCTGTAACAGCGTCCTAGCATCCTAATACTCTACTGTATACCACTGATAGGACAGGAAACTTTTATTTAGCTCATAAGATGCCTCTAAGTCAAATGGATACAATCCTTTTGTAAACTGTAAAGGACGGCACAAATGTAAGGAGTTGGTAAATCTGAAGGGATGCATCTTCTTGTTAACATTGAACTTTGGGACTCTTTGGTAGGACAGGGACTTGGTACCATTAAGGAGGTGGGGAGAGGAGATTTCTGTAGGACTGCAATAGGTACTTTTGCAGTGAAAGAAGTGATAAAATACGAGAATGGCTCCTTATATTCATGCAAATTATTAGGCAAGTGTTTAGGTATAATAATAATATCTAATTTGTACTGAGCGTTTATTAAATAGCAAGCAAGGTGGCAAGTACTTTTACTGGTATGCTTGGGAATGAACTCAGGACCTCGTGCCTGCTAGGCATGTCCTTGGTTCTTTTTCATGCAGGGTCTCGGCAAGTTGCCCAGGACTGCCTTGAACATGAGATCTTTCTGCCTCAGCCTCCAGAGTAGCTGAGATTATGGGCTTACATGCATCTGCCACTGTACCTGGTGGCAAACATTTTTATATGTATTCTCTAATGAAACTTTGATTAACCCTACAGTGGAAGTGCTGCGGGTGTGTGTGCATGTGTGTCCATGCATGTGTGTGTGTGTGTGTGCACATGTGTGTGTGTACAGGTATGTTTACATAGATATTCACACATATTTGCATCTCTTCTTTTACATATATCTTTAGTGTAGCAGTTTGTTCATATGCAGTCAAAAAAGATGAATGAAAATTCCAAAATATGAAGTTTATTTTCCTAGCAAAGACTGTGGTTTGCCTTACAGTGGAATGCTAACTATGGGATGAACGCTCACCCACACTGTTCTCCTACTCTTACCTCACCGCATGCACGAGCATTGCTCTCAGAATGCATCCACAGTTCTTCTGAGGTAGGACAGAAGAAATAAAAGATAGGTAAAAAGAGAGAAGGAAATAATAAATTTAAAAACTGCTTTTAAGAAGACTTCCATGACTCAATCAAAGTCACCCAAGTTACCCATATCGGCATTCCTTTGGTTAAATGGAGACTCCTCTCTTTCCAGATTATCACACCCAAAACCCCTCAGGAATACTGAAAGTCTATAAATTAACTTAACTGAGAAAGTAAAGAGCAGGCACTTGGTCCTAAGATAAAGGAACAAGTTGAGGAAGTTCACAGAATGTTGAAATAATCCATCTTAACACAACACAGAACAAGAAATACCAGGCAGTAACACGGGCCAGTACTGTGGGAGGCGGGTTTCCACCCCATCAAGAGAAGAAGAAATGTCCCCCACTCCAGGACATAAGGTGCACACTCAGTGTGCGTCTTTTTAATTTCTGCCTGATAAAACCCTTCTTATGGCTCTTACTGACTAGTCCTGAAAGTTCTTTTCCTGTGAACCTGCACATTTATTGATGGGTGCTAGCTCAGCTTCAGGGATTTCCTTGGCCCCAACCTCATGACACTTCTATTTTGTGTTTCTTTCATGACAAGCATGAAATACATTGGCTCAAACCTGTGTGTGCATCCTGGTTTGAAGAATCTCAGGTAGTGAATAAAAAGAAAAGCCTTATGTTGTAAGGGGAAAATTGAGAAAGTGAAATATTTTTAAATGAACATCTGTAGGCCTGAAGTAATCCACACGGCCCACATTTAGGAACAAAGCTCAGGAAACAAAAGAGCTTGTGCACCGTCGTTATTCCTGAGGGGTTTTGGATGGGATAATCTGGAAGGAGAGGAGCCTCCATTTAACCAGAAGAATAAAATGAGACTCTGTTATGTCAGTTTTGAAGACAGAACAACCGAAAAATAAGTGACAGTAACTCACCTCAAGTGTCATAGTATTTTAGCCTAAGAATGATTATGTCCTTTCTTTTACCTCTTCTCTGTAGTTCAAAAACCATAACACTTCACCACATCCATTTCTAGCAAGTGGTGTTTGGAGTATCTACTATGGAAAATAACTAACTTCCTTCCTTCCACATAAAGTCTTCAAGGAAAATATAAAATTTTATAAGAAAAAGATAAAATGAGCTAAATTAAAAGTATCACCCAAGAAGTGGAGGAAGATCTATGCTAATTAATTCAATTTAGCCATTCTACACTGTGTACATATTCCAAAACATGTACCTGGTAATATATACAATTTTTATTTACCAATTTAAAAGAAAATTAACACAGGAAGAAAAAGACTAATCAATATGAAACCACTTAATTTCAATAAAACTGGTGGCAAAACTACGGCGTACACATTATTGTGTTTTTAAGACAAAAATGTTAATGTACAGTTGTTTGTTCTAAACCAAAACCTCAGTATTCAGGTTTAATTGCAGTGTTGGCTCTTTGTAATAAATAAGTTGTTTTTTGGGTTGCAGTTTGGCATTCAGTCTCTAAAATGTTCCCACTGCAATAAAAGAATACAGTACAAAATTATGTTTTTTTATTTTATTTTATATTATTTATTTTATTTTTGGTACCGGGAATCAAAATCAGGACCTTGCACTTGCCAGGCAGGCGCTTGTGCCACTGAGATATATCCCCGGCCCTTATGTATCATTTTAACCTATTGTATTGGCAAAGGTTTTGTTTGTTTGTTTTTTTGTTTCCAGTACCGGGAATCAAACTCACAACCTTGCGCTTGCCAGGCAGGCTCTGTGCCACTGAGCTAAATCCCCAGCCCTGGCAAAGGTAATTTTAAAAAAGAGTTTTAAGAATAAGTTCAGTAATTTTCCCTTGGAAAATTTATTGCAAGGAAATAATGAGACTAGAGATCAAAAGCATATGTACATATTTGTAGGTTCATTACATATTATACAAGAGAAACAAATGTTTTAATACTAAATTTACTGAGACTTCATGAGATTAATACAAGTTACCTTTGCCTTGACAATTACAAGAGGTTCTCAGAGTGCTTTCCATTATCTTGCAGACATTCATTAGTACGGCAAACTGCTGCGTGGGTGACTTTGGTCATTGTGATTGCTGCACATGCATTTTCAACTTCTTCTGTAAGGACTGGCAGTGCAGTGGGTTTTCTGTGATATACAACATCCCTGAGGGGCCCCCATACGAGGGTAACACCATCTGCTGAAAAAACCTACTATTTTTCTTTTCCTGAAGTGTACATTTTTTGGCAGACTCTGTTGTTTGGTGACATCTTAGGGATTCAAGCACCTTGACAATGACCTTTGAAGATCCGTTCCACAACGGCTCCCAACCTCTAAGCTGAGTTGGAATTATCTGATATGAGATTTGGTTACCAAGACACTTACTTATTTTTGGAGGTTTTATAATTTTTAAAAATTAGTATATGTTTGCTATGCATATAGCTTACAGTCATCTTGGGGAGCAGTTACGTGTACATACCACAGCTTCTGTCGTCTGTTTTTGTTATCCCCTCTGCTTCCCTGCCTTCCCCTCCCTCCTCCTCCAATTTCCCCAACCCGTTTTTCACGTTTGATGTTATTAATCTCAGCTCATGCTATAGCATATAATGTTTACATTCATTGAGGTTATTAGGTTCTTGTACATGGCACGTCTTTATTTTACTTATTTTCCCTCAACCTCCTGCTCACCTCCTGTGCCTCTTCCCTTGGACCACTTACTTCCCTATTGCGAAGAGATCCCTCTCCTTGTCCCCTTCTATCCATCCTTTATTATTCTGTTCGTACTCCGCCTCTCTCAAATAAGATACCATACAGTATTGAAGCTTGCGTATTCCATTTATTTCGCTCAAAATTATATTTGTCAGGTGGATCCATGTTCCTACAAATGTCATTCTTAATAGTAGAGTAGTATTCCATAGCATATAAATCCCACGGTTTCTTTGTCCAATCATCAGTTGATGGGTATACACGCTATTTCCAGGATTTAGCTATTAGGAGATGTCAGGACACTTATTTAAATGAATCTTAACACTGACTTTGCCTTTGAAAAGGTCCTAATGCTGTGATTAATTATCCGCTTGGATCTCAACTATGTAAAGTGAATGTGCAATTAGCAAACCTTATGGATGGGCTTAGTTCTACTTTGTATATTCGTACGACCCAATAATTTTAAGTTTCTGCGCCTGTGGGTCAGAGAACGGTTCTGACTGAGGAGCTGACGTTAAAACCACGAACTGAAGAAGCCTGGCAAACCTCGCCCTGGCTCGCTACAGCCCCGGGGACGCCGCCGTCACCCCCGGCTCCAGCGGACTCCGAGAAGAGAAAACGCCACTCGTTACCCCTCGGCTCGCCTGGCAACTCCCGGCCAATGGGCGAAGGTCTATCTTGGAACGGCTCTATTCCCTCTCAGCCAATCAGAAATGCTCTTTAAATGCATTGAGGCGCCCAGGCCCGGGAAGGCGGCTTCACTTCCGGGTCCCAATCCCGGCGGCTGGGACCGTTGCCATAGCGACCATTTTACGTTAACCGGCTTGTAGCTTTATCCAGGTGGCTGCGCGACACCGGGGCGCCTCTCCCCCGCTCCCTCTCGGCGGCCTGGAGGTTTTCGCCAGCTCGGGGAGTCTGGCCTGGGGGTCTGCGTAGCCCCTGGGGGCGTGATGGCTGCGGAGGCGGAGGACGAGGTGGAGTGGGTGGTGGAGAGCATCGCGGGGTTCCTCCGCGGGCCGGACTGGTACATCCCCATCCTGGACTTCGTGGAGCAGAAATGTGAAGGTAAAAGCCAGAGTCTGGCGGAGGGCGCGGGTGGCTCGCTCACGGGGCAGCGCAGGACGCGGTCGCTGGAGCCCTGCTCCTCCGCTGCACCCCGGCCGGCTCTCGACCTGGCGCTGGCGGAGGAGCCGCGGTCTCTCCGCGAGGCCCGCTCCGCGCCGCACGTCTGAGGTTAGACGCCGCCGCCGCCGCTGCTCCGGGGCCGCAGACGTGCGGCGCTGATTCGGGCTCGCCTGCGCGCGGTCCCGCGGGCCTGCCCGGGGAGCCGCCTCTGCCCGGGCCCTTCGGCCGCTCCCCAGCCCCTAAGAGGGAAGCTCCTTCCGATTCTTAGCGCTTCACCCTGCGGGGTCGGTCTAGAAAATGAGAATGATGCAGCCGTGTGGACAGGACACGCGGAGGAGAGGGGTGGGATTGCTGCAGCGGGCCGCGCGGGGAGTCGCGGAGGTCCGTCCCCTGCGGAGCTCTCTCCCGCTGGACCATAAGTGGGGGGCTGGGTGGGGTTCCGTGTAACAACGGAGGCCGGCCGACGTGCTGTAACACCCTTGGAGGGAGCTCTCGGATCGGTTCACTCTTGGGAGTTCTGGATTCAGTTTTTGCAGATAAATTGGACTCCATTCACGGAAAGGGAACCAGAAACTGTCGTATGAACTAGTGTCCAGTCCTTGTCTTGTTTATTTATTTGGGCAAGAGTTGGAGGGTAGTAATATCCCCGATCGTTTGAATGTCTGTCTTACGCTGCAAGGATTAGGTTTATTTGCAAGGATCAGTGGGATGGAGCGGCAGTCAGTGGGTACAAGCTGAAGGGAAACAAATTTGAACGGAGGAAATGCTTCATAACGGGACATAACCAGAATGAGTTGGCCTGACTGGAAAGATAATATGTTCCTCAGTCACTGGCAATATTTGAATGGATCTGCAGTGATTTAATGGAGATAGTAGAGGAGATTCAACTATCAAATGGTTTGTTATCCTGGATAATTTTTAAAGATTTCTTTCAAGAGTCCGTGAATTCAATAAAGGTGAAATTTCATTTGACCATTGAATTCTGTTTTGAGATAGGGGGCGGGAAGATCGTACTTCTTTGCCCAGGGAATCTCCTGATCCTCCCACCTCGGCCTTACCACTAGTTGGGATTACAGGAATACACCACCACACCTGGCTTGAATCTTTTTTATATTCTCATTATAAAATACTAGTTACTAAGTGTCGTTTTTACAGGTAATTTTAAAGGAGATTCAAAAACAAAACTTTTATTTGTTTGCCTTCAGATTTAAAATGCTACATTGAGACTAATAACACGTGTAGAATTTTGATCTCTTTTATTTTTTATTTATCTTATTTTTTTAAGGGTAGGAAAATTTTTTGGAGAAAAAGAATGGGGCATAGGAATAGCAGGAGGGGTCTCATCCGACCTCTTTTAAAAGAAATTGTGTCACCTATTGATGTCATTTACCTGGCTGAGCCTAAATGCTGAAATAGAAAAAATAAATAAAGCTCATCTTTTTTATCCCCCAAAGCCAAAAGTGTCTGCCTTTCAGTACTGACATACTTGATTTTGTAATTTTATAGAGAAACAAATTCTCAGCTGTATGTACATGTGCTGTAGTAATTTGATTTCAGAGCTAACCAAAAACAGCTTAAAGTAGCTATTGTATTGAATGATTGTGAAGTGTTACATAAAAGAGATACAGGATAAATAGAAGTAACATGCCAGTGACACTTGAAATAACTGTTTATACTTCACAGACTTGTGGTTGTCAGTGTGCTATGCCTGCATTCGATAATTTAAAGAGTAATTTTTACATCAAGATTTACTTCAACAAATATTGCATGTCCTGGGATCAGAAGCAAGAGATAGATGAATAACAAAATCCTGTGCTTAAGAAATTTATAGGAGAGTACAAGCAGGTAAACAGAATAAAATACCAAGTATCAAATGCTATAGTAACAGTAGGCACTGAATGTTAGTGTTACGAGCTAAGAGGAAGGAATCTAGCCAGCCTAGAGTTGGGAGTGGGTAGCAGGTCATGGAGAATGTGCCACTGGCAGTGTCTTGAACAGTGGTGGGGAGAAAGGGGACATGGGATGGAGTAGAGGCAAAAAGCTAAAGAAAGGCTTGAGCAAAGGCAAGGGGGTTTGGAAGTTCACTTTGGAGATATTCTAAGAGGTTGTGTATTGTGTGGGTGGCAAAATCTGGTGAGAGATGAGGCTTGGGATCTAATCTTGCAGAATCTTGTTTGGCCTAAGGATTTTGTACAAAGCACTTGTCTTAGGATCATTCTGGCAGAATGAAAAAATGTTTATGGCTTATAACTGGTGAATTTGTCTTGCCTAGTTAAATTGTAGCCCTCCCTCCCCCAGTATGGCGGGGGTGGGTGGTGGGTAGGGGTTGAACACCAAGACCTTTGGATTAAGCTACATCCCAAGTCCTTTTTATTTTTATTTTTTCTTTTGAGACAGGGTCTCACTAAGTTAATCAGGCTGGCTTTGAGTATTGTGATCCTCATGTCTGAACCTCTCAGAGTGCTATAATTACAGGCATATGCTACTACTAGGACCAGCAGATTGTAGCTCCTTGAAGGAATATGTATCTTTTTTTGGGGGGGGTGTAAATATATCTTTTAAAATCTACACTTTTTCACATACTGATCTATGTAACAAAAATGACCTGCTCACTTTCAGTAAAATTTGCATCCGCAAAGTTCCAGTATAATAAAATAGTCTAGGGACTGTTGTAAAAGGATTTAACATTTACTATTAGTTCATTAAAAGTTTATGAAGAAATTATTGCCTTATATTATTGATTAAAAAGTGACAAATTGCTCTTTGTCTTAAATATGAAGTAGTTCTGTTTTGAATATTTTCTTGAGAAGAAAAAACGTTTATAATTAATAATTTATACATTTATGTGTATATATATTTTTAAAGAAAAACTGCAAGAATACAAAACTGAAGAGGCAGATAACCAGAATGATAGTTCTATTTGTAAACAGTGAGTTTTTGTGTTAATGCGATGATTTTTAACACTATATAATATTTTTCTTCTAAATTTAGTTTTTGATGATGAAGAAGAAAGCAAATTGACCTATACAGAGATTCATCAGGAATATAAAGAACTAGTGAGTACTTTTTTGCTGATTTTTTAAAAGGTAATTGGGATATTAATACTTGTCTGAATTTAAAAAATAAATTTTGTTTCATTAAAATTCTTTAATTTTAGAAATATCCAGGCTGTGCTAATGTTACTACTAGTTTATCAGACTCCATGAATTCTCTGAGCATCTCATTTTTATGCTTTTGTATCTCTTCAACCCTAGAATCTAAGGAATGGTTTTAACACAGTTGTGGGGATCTTGTATCTGATTTTTAAATTTTATTCTTATTTGGCTGATGCCTCCAGAGAATGGTTAGTTTTTCTCTCTCTTATGGTTGTCTTGTAAGTTTTTTTAAAAATGCATCTGGTTAGAGAAGAGTGTTGCCACATTGAATTTCATGACTTACTGAATTTCTTGACTTATTTCTAGTGGATGAAAGAAAATTTCATGTGATTATCTGTAAGACAAAGAACCAAACAAAATATTCTTCCTGTTTGTTTTCGGTGAAAGACAGTATTACTTGTATGTAATATAATATTATGTAGATTAATGTTTGCAAGAATACACTTGATTTACTTTTCCAAATCAATACTTAATAGGAAAACTGTCATTTAGAATTTTTCTGTGGAAATTATCAAAATTAAACCTTTTTTTAGGTTGAAAAGCTGTTAGAAGGTTACCTCAAAGAAATTGGAATTAATGAAGATCAGTTTCAGGAGGCGTGCACTTCTCCTCTTGCGAAGACTCGAACATCACAGGTTTTTGCTTTTGTGTTATTGTAATGTAGTGAGAACAAAAATTCCTAGAGTTTCACTTACATTTCATATGTTTGTGAAAGCATAACATTTTAGATACTGTGAGAAGTCAAAAAATAATTCATTATATGTAGGTTCTTTTACAACAGCTTTGACAGATGATAATTTGAGGCATTAATAAACCAATACAATTAAAAATGAACTTTTTGAACAATAATAAGATTGTAGGGTTTATTGAAATTACTTATTTTATTTCTATAGATCTCTGACAATTCTGTAGCTGCCTTTAGTAGGTCCACAGTCATAGTGACTTCCTTCTCTTGAAACTATTTTTATTGCCTCAGTAGTTCTTCAGTACTGAAGAAGAAGATAATACATATGTTTGTAACTAACGTTTATTGAAAGCTTATGCTACTTGATATTTTATACCCTGGCATGTATTGTATTTTCTTATTTAATCATTATGATGCCTCCTAAAAAACTGGTACTATTTAGCTTCCACCTATAAATAAGTAAAGGAAAGTAAAGCACAGAGATACTAAATAACAGCACCAGGGGCTGGGGAATTAGCTCAGCGGCACAGCACCTGCCTGGCAAGCGCAAGATCATGAGTTCGATTCCCAGTACCGGAAAACAAAACAAAACAAAACAAAAAATAACAGCACCAATATACCAACCTAGGTGATCTGAGAGCCCTTGCTCAGAGGTTGAGGGTAGGAATATGCTGCTACTACCCAAGTACTACTCTTTTTAAAAATTTGTTTTGGCTCCTGTCCTTTACCAACTAAACTATAATTCCTTAGCAAGATGATAGTGAGGCTTGTGATGTAACCCAATTCTGTTCTCAGCCTTGATTTCCTGCTGCTTTTCTGCAGTACTTGTGCACTGTCTTTCTGCTGAGAGCTAATTGGCAGTACAGTCTTGTTATAGAGGGAAACAAGCCTCTGAGACAGACTCACTTTGGATCTTTTGTTTACCACTATAAGATGTTGAACACAATGTTTTATTTTATAGTTTTACCTTCTTAATCTTTTTGTTTCTCAGTTTTCATGTTTGTGTGTGGAGATAGTATCTACTTTTGAAGATCTTTTTTGTGAAGGTTAAGAGATAATGTTATAAACCATTGTTAGGGCTTGTGTCTAGATGTCCTCCCAAAGCCTCCTGCAGTCATAGGTGGGCTTTTTCAGAGGTGGCTGGATCTCGAGTGTGTGATGCTTTGATAGATTCATTGTGCAGCAAATCAATTTCAGCTGAATAGAATCAAGGGCACTAGGATTAAGGGTGTGAGTGCTGCCCACCCTAAGTAGCCTGGAGAAAATGTAAGGGATAGAAGGAGCTGCGGTCGTCCCCTTATTGCTTTGCCACCATGCACTGTTTTTCCTCTGGTACAGCACTCTGGACTTGTGGCTGTGTCACACCGCCCAACTGATTAAAGACCAAAACTTCTACAAAAAATGAGCAAAATAAACCTTTCCTCCTTTAACTTTGGGAGGCATTTTGTCTCAGTAACTAAGATAACCATTTAGCGTGATACCTGGTATATATCAGGGAGTCTATAAATAAATTAAGCACTTTGTTGTTTGATCACTGTGGTGATCAGGTCAGATCTTGGGTTCAATTTCCACATGCAGTAGTTAGTTAGCATTATGTTCTGTTGCAGCAAGGTCTTAGTCACCAGAGACCAAATACCAACCCTGCATCAACAGGGCTGTCACCGTTGCCAAAAAAGGTTTGAGACAGTGTTTACTACGTTGCGGCTGGGTAATCTCTATCATGGAAATCAGGATGTTGGTTTCATTTTGCCAGCATGGGATTTCTAAGAATGAACTCAAGAAAAAATTGCTTACCCTGAGTAATTTAGAAGGTACTTTTTGTTTTGTTTGGTTTGAATTAATTTGGTTTTGATTTTCTAAACCAGCTGTCAGCTCTTATTAAATTGTACTATTAAAGCAGACTTGTGTAATTCTTTTCACCTTCTTTAGTCAGTAGCCCTAGACCACTGGTAACAAACCTAGGGCAGGCCTACTTGCAGTGGGCTGTTTGCAGCACTGGAAGCTTGGAGAGGTTCGCCATTGCTGACATGGACCATTGACCGTGGCATATTCTTTGTATATTTAAGCCAGTGAGACTGGCAAGGAGTGCCTTAGATGAAATGTTCCACTTAAAAAGTGACATCAACCAAAACACCTTCCCACTTTTTAACAGCATATTTTTCTGTTGTGTATCTATGAATTCTGAAAGAAGTCCGTGAATTAAAATACTTATCTACCAATTTAGAAAGTATGACAGTATAGTGAATAGTGAGAAATTTTAGTTGAACTTCAGAATTTTGTGGAATTTTCTAGTTGTAGGTAAAAATGACTCCTACTTTCTTATGATTTTTTGGTGAGGATAAAGCTGATTATTAATTTTAATGGAAAAAGCCAGGGACCTCAAGTTCGATTCCTGGTACCAGAGAAAAACAAAACAAAACAAACAAGAAAAGAAACCAACACTTGCAGAAACACTTATTTTACAATAACAGTTCGGGAAAATTGTGTTTTTTTCTTCAGTAACTGAAATGTTGAAAAGATCATATATATGTGTTAGCATTTAATTTCTAGAAATCCATACAGGATATTAGGCATATTTTCTGTGGATGCTAGTTAAGATTTAAAAAATTAACGGACTTTCTATTTTAGAGCAATTTCATATTTACAGAAAATTAAGCAGATAGTTTATCATAATAAAATCTTGAGTTAATATAGTATATTTGGTACACTTGATGAATCAATATTGATAACTTATTTTATCCTTTGTGTTGTATAGTTCTTTGGGTTTTGCCAAGTATTTGCCACCATTGTCACCAAAAATATTTTCACTACTCTGAAAAGCTCCTGTGCTCCACATATTCATCTTTTCTGGCCTTGTCCCAGTCTTTTGGCAACCAGTGTCACTGTAACTGTCTCCATAATTCTGTGTTTCCAGAGTGTGATTCATTGGAAACGGATGGCAGGTAGTCTTTGCAGACTGACTTCCTGTACTAATCAATATGCATCTAAGTTTCCTCCATGTTTTATAGCTTACTAATTTTTTATCACAGGTTGTATAGATATACTATAGCTTGATTATCCATCTTGGTTGCTTCCAGTTTTTGGCAATTATGACTAGAGCTGTTATAAAATATTTGTATGCAGGCTTTCATGTGAACACAAAAATTTTGCCTGGCACGTACAAGGTCTTGAGTTTGATTCCTGGTACAAAAAAAATGAGAGGTTTATAGTTTTCCTCATATAGATTTTATGTGTACTTTGTCAGAATTATTCCTAAGTAGTTTTGTTTTTTTGATGTTAGTATAAGTTGTATTACATTTTTGGTACTCCACACAATCAGAGAAACTTCTCTAGTAACATACTATAGAAATGATCCCTGAAAGTATAGCCTTTGTATTATATTTTTAATTTCAAATTTTAGTTGTTCATTGTGGTACATAGGAAAGTGGTTTACTTTTAAATGATAATCTTCTTCTCTGCCTCCTTGCTATAATTATTTGTATGTTCTGGAAGTTAAAAACTTTTTTTGTATTTTCTATAGTCATGTAACCTCTGAACAAACCAGTTTTGTTTCTTCCAAATTTGCGTCCATTTTATTACCTTTCTTGCGGCATCAGCTAGGATTTTCAGACAGTGCTGGATGGGACTGGTGAGAGGGGCGTGTTTGTTTTGATTTAAAATTGGTTTATATTTTTAATTTTCTACATGCTAGTGGTTAAACCCAGGGCCATGTGGATGCTGGGCACACACTGTACCACTGAGCTTCATCCTAGATCTTTTATGTTTTATTTTGAGACAGGGTCTGCCTAAATTGCCCAAGCTGGCTTCAGACTTGGAATTCTTCACCCTCAGCCTCTTCAATAGCTGGGATTGTCAGCGTGTGTCATCGTCCCTGGCCCTTGCCCTTGCTTTTTAATGTAGTTTCTTCCTGTTAAGTATGATATTAGGCTCAAAGCTGGCACTGCCACTGCCGCATCTTCTAGGGCCATTGTGAGCACCCGACAGCGGCTCACGCAGGAGGCCTGTGTGGAGGGGATCAGTGCTTCAGCTGTCCTGCGTGCAGAAGGCCTGTAGGGGTGCCCTGCTGGTCTGTGATCCAGCAAGCAGCAGCCCTCCCCAAAGCCCAGATGCTCTGCTTTCCTCTGAAGACCGTTGGCAGGAAGCTCACTGAGGAGTGCCTTCCAGCACCGTGATGAATGACTGCTTCCAAGTCTCAGGAAAATAATTTTCTCTTCCCAGATGACTTTTAGATATTCCTTATCTTTCCTAGGTCTGGTCCTATAGCTAAAATTCTACAGAAATGGATTATTTTCTGCTCAAAGAGAGTGAGTGAAGGAGTAGGGTTTTAAATAATAATGGCTGGGTTGGTTCTTTTTCTGAAGTGCTTTATACTAGGATAAATATCACCAAATATCCCAAAATATACCTCTTTTGCAAGTGAACTACCGGTGATGCTATTCCTGGAACATCATGCATGTTTTGTTTCCTGAATTTTACATTTAGGAAGGAAAACATTTTTGTTTATTAAAAAACAGAATCTGGGTGTGAGCCGCTATAATCTCAGCACTCTGGGAGGCTGAGGCAGAAGAATTCAAAGTTCAAGCCCAGTCTAGGCAACTTGTCGACATAGTGAGGCCCTGTCTGAAGAGGTGTGGGGCTGGAAGTATAGCTCCGTACAGAGGCCCTGGGTTCAGTGTTCAGTACCACAGAACAAAACAAAACTCCCTCAAACAACAAAAACCCAAATAATTGAAAGTTTTGGCTGAAAACAAATCCAGATACCACAGTGGTAACTTCAAAAATATAAGGAAGGTTTCTGTGTTGTTTTAGAGTCATTTAGTGCTGGCTCCTTTGCAAAAATATATCACTGTGAGATGCAGCTTACTGGTGGCGTGTGAATTTAGAAGGTCAGTCTCTTGAAAATCCTATTTTAAAGGCTTTTATAAAAGATGGATAATGGGAAACAGGCAGACAGATCTTTTGCAAATAGGGAAGGGATGAAGAGTTGGGGAAAAGGGACATACAGAGAAGTGAGATGTGTTACCTACACGTACCAACTCCACAGTGAACGTAGTCACTATGTACTGCAAACAGGTACCGATAAAAATACAAAATGAAAGAAAACTTTAAAATTGTGTGAGTCACTTGGGCATAAATCATGATGAAGCTTTCATGAATTCATGTTCCGTTTTGTGGTGTGGGATATAATTTTAAAACTTGAATCTTCATTTAACCTCCGGATTTCTTTCCACAGGCCATTTTGCAGCCTGTGTTGGCAGCAGAAGATTTTACTATCTTTAAAACAATGATGGTCCAGAAAAACATTGAAATGCAGCTGCAGGCCATTAGAATCATTCAAGAGAGAAATGGTAAAATGTTGATGTTTGAAATCTAAGTTCTAAATCCATTTTTTTCAGTTTTTCTGGTTCTGACTATAATATGGTTTTAAATGTAGCTCCTTTATATAAATTTATTTCAAGTTTGTAACCATTTGGTGAATGCAAGAGAGTTTCAGTGCATAAACTTCCTGGTCAGTATGTATTTGACAACTCAGAGAAAGCAGACCAAAATTTGATTTAATGATGGTTTAGATTTTATAGAGCTTGGTTTTTTATTCAACCATTGTGTTTATGAAATTTGATATTTTTGAGTGATTTAGTTACTGCTGAGAGAAGGTGCCTATTCTCCTGGCTTATTATTGTTAAATGTTAGTAAGTGATAATGTTCCCAAGCTTTTGTGCACGCTAGAATCAATTTGAAGTGTTGTTGAAACTCATGTGGCAAGCTCCCAGAGACTAAGAGTGTAGTCTCGAGGCATATCCATTTAGCTGGAAATATCTCAAGCTTATCTTTTTTATGGCAGAGTAGTACCCTGTTGTATAAAAATACACACACACAGAAGATTTGCATTTCTAACATGTCCCCAGGTGATGCTGGAGGTAGCTGGAATTGGGCCCACACTTAGAACCTCTGGTCTAGAGTGCAGGGGCCAGTGATACCACACCAGCATCACATGGAACAGAGAAGACAAGGAAGGCGCTACTAACTCTGTTTGGCTTCATCTTTGCCTATCTCCATGCTCAAGCTTTCTTGCTTTTTCTGCTTTTGTTTCCTTCTTGTGTGCCTGAACTGCATTAGAAATTCTGATGCACAACAGCTAAGCTGCTAACCGTATTTCTTGTTATTGTACCGTCTCCTATTTAGAATAGACTCTCCTGCCTGGCAAGCACAAGGTACTAAGTTTGATTCTTGGCTATCCCCCCCAACCCCCCAGAAAAGATTCTCATTTCTGTTTTAGATTTGTAGCTCCACCCGGGGATCTAGATCCTTGTTAAGAGTTCATGGGGAAGAAGCATTAGGCCTGGGTTCGTTCAGCCCAGCGCCACAAACACAAAGCAACTGCACTAAGAATAAACCCTAAACCCATGGCTCTGGTGATTTCATTTTCGTTTTTATGTGCTCCTTTCATTTTGTTTTGCTTAATTGATTGCTGCTGATATTCTTTACAATGGTTCCCAACCTTTTTTTTTTCCAGGTACCGGGGATTGAATTAGAACCTTTGCACTGAGCTACATCTCGAGTCCTTTTTTTTATTTTTTATTTTGAGACAGGGTCTTGCTAAGTTGTTAAATTGCTCTTACTGGCCTCAAACTTATGATTCTCCAGTGTCAGCTTCCCAGAGTACTGGGATCACAGGCAGCTTGGAAGCAGGAACTTTCCTTTCTTTCTTGAAGAAATGAGAGCTATAGTGAGTTGTGTTGTTAGTTGTATTGCTCTTAAGGGTCTGGATTCCAGACCCCTTATAAATGCCACTCTGGTGATACTGCACTATAATTTTGCAAGATGTTACCACTGGGGGGACCGAAGGATATTTTGTATCTTTATTTCTTTACAACTGCACGTGAATTTGCAATTATCTCAAAGTAAAATGTTTAATTTTAACAAATGCACTTAAACATCAAGGGGACTAGAGTAGTAAAGCCACTTTACTTCAGAGCATGTCTAACATCCTGTAGCCTTATGTGGTAATGAAATGGAAGGTAAAAAGGAAGAGACATTCTGTTACTGTTACAGAATGTAGTTTTTATAGATATGCACACAGCATCTGTTAGCAGCTTGCTTGCTTATCAGGAAGGTGTAAGTTAAAGCAGCATTTAAAGTTACTTCTGTGAATTTTTATTTGCCTTTGGGCAGAGTTGGCACTGCTGTGCTCTGTAGTTATGAGACTGATGCCTGAGCAGGTGCTCTAAGGGTAGGAATCACCTCGTTTATCTTTATGTCCCCCAGAGTGCTTCGCACTGGGCTCTCATTGCACATAGCAAGTAGGGCCCTTTTCAGTAACATTTGTCATAATAGGAATGAAGAATATTAAATATTGTTTTTTTGGGTACTGGCAATTGAATTCACGACCTCGCACTTGCCAGGCAGGTGCTATGCTGCTGGGCTATATCCCTGGCCCCTTAAATGTTGTTTTGATAGAAAACATTTTATTTTGTAAGTTCTTTTCCCATTTAAGGGGCACCTTGGAGAACATGGTTTCATTATCTGCCCTAGCTCAATGATTTCATTTTATGGCCTCAAGATAACTATATGATGGGAGACAGTAACTTACATTCATTTTATTGCCGTACTTTTTTTGGTGGTGCTGGGGATCTAGCCCAGGACCTCATGCATGCTAGCCTAGTGCTCCACCATTGAGCTACATCCTCAGCTCCTATCATTATTTTCAGTAGCTAATGCAAATAATCATTGAGAGATACTTCTAGGTAAAATTGTCGCTTTTGGTGGGACTGATTCCTTAAAATGAGAAAAAGTTAGAAAGAGGAGAGTTAAAAAGATAAGCTTGGCTGGGTATGGTGGTGCACACCTGTAATCCCAGCATTTGGGAGGCTGATGCAGGAGGATCACCATGACTTTGAGGCCAGCCTAGGCTACATAGTGAGTTCAAGGCCGGTCTGAACTACATGGCGAGATTCTGTCTCAAAACAACAACAACAACAACAACAAAACAACAGCAAAACAAAGAAAGATAAGCTGGGAATGTTTTTTAAAGTGATAAATCATAAAGTGATTTTAGTAGATAAACTGAAGCAGTGAGAAGAGTTTTCAGTTGAGTTGATGTTCTGCCATGTGATACTTGGTTTGCAACAGGTGTGTTACCTGACTGCTTAACTGATGGTTCTGATGTGGTCAGTGACCTCGAGCAGGAAGAGATGAAGATCCTGAGGGAAGTTCTTAGGTGCCTTTCTTTACTTATTTTTGAATGATCATTAGTAATGTTAATAATCTGATAAAGTGATCTGTATATATATGATTTTACCCAGAAAACATGAATTCTGTACTGAAGAGCAACAAAATGATTTATCATTTTATAACAGTGTAGACACAGGTTGAGAATCCATTATCCAAAATGGTTAGGGCCAGAAGTGTTTCTGATTTTGTATATATTGGAATTTGGAATATTTGCATAGACCTTCCTGGTTGAGAACCCCTAATCTGAAAATCTAAAATCTGCGGCATTTTTGAGGATCATTTTGGCATACAGAAAGTTTCTGGATATTTGAGCATTTCAGATTTTCAGATTAGGGATGCTCAACCTGTATTATATTTCTTTTTTTACATTTAAAAATTATTATTATATTTTAAAATTACTTACATTTTATTTTAGATTATTAGTCCATGCTTGCAGTGCATAGCATTTACACTCCTTGTGTGGAGCTGGTCCATATATACAACACACCCCAGTTCCTTTCTTTCATCCCCTTCCCCTCCACCATCCCCACCCTCCATCTCTTGATCCCTTTCCCTTTGAGGAAAGATCTGTCTCTCTACTTCCTGTTCTCTTTTATTTTGCTCTTTATTTTTACTCTTGAGTTTCATAGACAGACACAATTATTGTTAGGTCACTCGTGCCAGATCAGTTTAAATGAGAGGCCCCATCATAGGAGTAAGGATCGAGTCACCAGTGGAAGAAAGTTATAGTAGATCCAACTTGATCCCTGGAGATTATTTTGTGTTTTATATTTCAGAAAATCAAAAGAGGAATATGACCTGGAAGAAGAAAGGAAGAGAAAAAAACAGGTGCCTTCAGAACATATAAATGCAACAGAATTATATTTCATTGCTATTATCTCATATTAATTTTCCATCTAGTCTTTGCTGTTAGTATTTAAGCTTTTGTGGAACTACACAGGGCCTCAGTGTTCATATTTTCTTGGCAAGTCTAAGCACTTATATTTAATTTTTATACTTTTTAAATATAGGAAGCATATGCTTTCTTATAATAATGTATACTTACTTCATACATTCTTATAAAGAAAGGAGTTCTTGGGGATGAGGTTTGGCTTAATAGTAGAGCTTGTGCCTAGCATGTGCAAGACATAGGGATCAATCCCCGCACCAAAAAACAACCAGACAATTAAACAGAAACATTCTTTATAACTTAATGCATTTTTGTAATTCATCCAACATGCTACCTTTTAAATTCCATGATAAAGACTAGGATCATCAACTTCAAAAACTAATATATTTTGGGAGAGTTCCTTATAAAAATTCCTGTTAATTTTCTGAAAGAAAGAAGATTAAGAAAACATTTTACTTTTCCATTCTCCCTGATTCCTTTACTATGTTGAAATAGCAACCATTGCTACTCTGAAGGTCCGCTCCAGGCTTTCATGCAGTGAGGCTGAAGTGGAATAATGCAGTGTCACATTTCCTGGCATTTGGTTCCTCCATTAAGAACCATTTCCACAGAGTGCCTAATCTTCCCAAGGATAAGTTGCACATTTACCTGGTGGGGTGATGGAAGCCAGTATTTACTTTTTTCTTCTACCCTTTTCTGTTAATTTCCTTTCCACATTTTCCCAGTCTCCTTGAAGGAAAAAGGAAACAATATAAATTATCAATCACTTAAAAGTTGTTTTCATTCTTTCAGTTATTAGGAAACATGCTTGTGTGATTTTACTGTCTTTAAAAAATCTTTCAGTCTAAGTCAACCAAAGAAGAGTAGATGAAAGAGATTTATGCATTTTTGAGGAAATTTCTTTTTAGTAAAAGGCATTGAAGTTTTTAGATACTAATATTTTAAAATATAGAACAGAAATCGGTTCAAAGTTACTATTGGAATGCATTAGTTTTAACCCAATTTATATGCAAATCATACTAGGTTTCTTGGATATCATGTTTTAGGGGTATACAATTGTTTTACTTTTGAGATATTTTTGTTATGGAAATTTCAAATGCATGAAAGAGATAGTAATAATGAGCTCCCGTGTATTTATCACCCCCCATATAGGAGCTTATGGTTTGTATATCTGTGAGTCGGCTAGTAGGCTACATACATTAGGATTTTCTTCCGTTTCTAAGGAGAATGAATTAACATGAGCTACTTTCTGATTTTTTAAAATAGCATCTCATTTTTGGATTTTGCAAGAGAATTAGCCAAAATTAATCTAAATTGCCTGTGTGTTTTTAAATTGTGTTATGGAATCCTGAAGTTATCAGAGGCTAAAGCAGAAGAGCCCCTCCTGTGCACTCATGAAGCCGTGGAAATGAGTAATTCCCAAGGGGATGGTGAGCGTTTGGCACAGCCACCCTCAGGTAAGGTTGAGGTGTACTGAACTTTCTCTCATAACACAAATGTGCAAACGTTTTACACAGTGTCATACTTGCATATCTGTTTAACCTTCAAAGATCCTGGGAGGCACTGTTGATGAGCTTTGGTATTTAAAATTGCTTATGAATTTAGTTACAGAGTTTGCAGGTAGGAAATGCCAAGCTGAAGATGTAGTTCCCCATTTTTAAGTGAAGCCTAAATCTCTGAGCAGTGAGCAAAATACTTTGAAGGTGCCACCAGTTTTATGCCATGGCTGTGGCATGCAAGATACGTCACATAACATTCGGTATTCTCTAACTTGTTTATTTATGTGGTGTTTGAGCAAGAAGTGAAATTGGAAAGATGATATTAAATTACTTTTCTGACGAGTTAAAGCACAACTAGAAAATAAAAGGTAGCCATTTTGTCCAGAGGTTTAGTCATTGATTGTGTCAATTTAATAAAATTTGATGAGAATCCTTTTAGGAGATGTTGTGGATGAACTTGTTCAATATGTGGCATATCCACTTTCATTATGCTCAGATTTCTTATACTGTATAAGAAAACAAGTAATTCTGAAATACAAATTGAATTATGGTCACTATTTCAGTTTAGCTAGTCATGGATTTCTATGGTTTTAAGTAATCTAATTTTAAGTGTGCATGTGGATAGCCTTTTCTCAATTAGAAAAAACTGAGGCTCTTTTTTTTAACCAGGAAAGTTTAAAAACTTTTTATGCAGACAGTGCATAATGGTGTCGTTCCTGGTGGGAAGTTGGGACACATACATAAATGCTTTATTGTTTTTCATCCCCTCCCTACCCCTTTCCTCCACCTCTTACTCCCCTTCCCATTTGCAAAAGATCTCTATCCTTTCTTCCTATTATCTTTTATTTTGCTGTTTATATTTTGGGTTTATCTTGTAAGAGAAGCCATGCAATATTTAGGCTGTGTATCTGATTTATTTCACTTAACGTTATGGTCTCAAGGTACATCCAATTTCCTACAAAGGACTTGTTTATCTTTCTTATGGCAGAGTAGTATTCCACTGTGTATAAATAGCACATTTTCTTTGCCATTCACCTGCTGATGGATGGGCTGCTTCCAGGATTTAGTAGTTATATATTATGCTGCTGTAAACATGGATATGCATGCATCATTGTAATATGATATCATTAACTCTTTCAGGATGATACCTAGAAGTAGAATAGCTGGGTTTCATGGAATGTTTAGTTTTACTTTATTTTTGTACCAGGAATCAAACTCAGGACCTTGCACTTGCCAGGCAGGTGCTGTGCGACTGAGCTATATCCCCAGCCCTTGTTTTACTTTTTTTGAGGAATGCTGTACTGATTTCCATAAAAGTTGTACTAGTTTGCATTCCCACCAACAGTGTGTAAGGGTTCCTTTTCCCCCAAAGCCTTGCTAACGTTTATTATTATTGATTTCTTGATGCTAGCCATTAATTCTGGAAAAGATAGAATCTCAGTGTTGTTTTAATTTGTGTTTCTGTAATGACCAGAGATGTGGAACGTTTTTTCATGTATTTATTGTCCATTTCTACTTCAAGTAAGTGTCCATTCATTTCAGTTACCCATTTTTTTGATTGGGTCTTTCATTTTGGGAGAATCTAATTTTTTTGAGTTCTTTGTATATTTCAGATATTAGTTCTGACTGGGTACAATCAGGAAAAATTTTTTCTCATCCTGTAGGTTGTCTCTTCATTCTGTTGTTTGTTTACTTTGATGTGCAGAAACTTTTTAATTGATAAGACCTCATTTGTTGGGTCTTGGTATAATTTCTTGTGCAATTGGGTTTCTGTTCAGGAAATCCTTGCCTATGCCTATTTTAGCTTCCAGTTAATTTTTTGTTTTAATATTTTAATCTTTGATTCATTTGATTTTATTTTAGTACATGGTGAATTATACAGGTCTAGATTCAATCTTCTGCATGTGGATAGCCAATTTTACCTGTACCATTTTTAAAAGAGGCTATCTTTCTTCCAGAGTATGTTTTTGGCCACTTTCTCAAAGATCAGACAGCTGAATGTGTCTAGAATTGTTTTTGCATCTTGTATTCTGTTCCATTGAACTCATGTTGGCACAGTTCCCCCCACCCTGATTCCATGCTGTTTTTATCACTGTAATTTTGTTGTGTAACTTGAAGTTCAAGATTGTGATGCTTTCTGCTTTACTTTTGTTGTCCAAGTGTGGATTTGCTATTTTGGGTGTCTTCTGGTTCCATATGAATTTTAAGATTATTTTTTCTTGTTCTGTGAGAGATGCTATTGGTATTTTGATTGGGATTGCATTAAATCTGTGTATCAGTTTTGGAAGTATGGCCATTTTGACAATATTGGTTCTGCCTATGCAGGGACAGGAGTTATCTTTCCATTTTCCGATGTCCTCTTCATTTGCCTTTTTCACAGTCCTATTGTTTTCTTTGTGAGGTCTTTCACTTCCTTGGTTAGATTAGTTCCTAAGTATTTCATTTTTATTGACATTATTGTGAATGGTACTGTTTTCCTAATTTTCTTCTCAGTGAGTTTATCACTGGTGTTCCTGAACACTGCTTTTGTGTATTGATTTTGTATATTGCTACACTACTAAATTTGGTTATTCTAGGAGTTTTTTGGTGGAATTTGTTGGGTCTTATATGTAAAAGATCATATCATCTGTAAATAACGATAATTTGACATCTTTTCCTATACATATTCCTTTTGTGTCTTCTTCTTGCCTGATTGCTCTGGCTAAATTTCTAGTACTATAATGAACAGGAGTGGTGAGAGTAGACATCCTTGCCTTGTTCCTGATTTTAGAGGAACAGCTTTCAGTTCTTCCCTATTTAATGTGATGTTGACCGTTGGTTTGTCATAATTGACTGTTACCAGGTGGAGATAAGGTCCTTCTATATGTATTTTCTTCACAGTTTTTGTCATGAATGGATTTGGATTTTGTCAGAGTTCTTTTCTCTATCTTTTGAGATTATTATGTGATTTTTGCTCTTGCTTTTGTTTATGTGATGTTACATTTATTGATTTGTGTATGTTCCATCACTTTGGATGATGTGTTGCATTTTCTTTGGCAGTATCTTCTTGAGGATTTTTGCATCTACCTTCTTTAAAAAGGTTAGCTTGTAGTTCTCTTTTTTTGTTGGTTCCTTTTCTGGTTTTAGAATCAGGGTAATGCTAGTGTAGAGGAGTGACTTTGAGAGTACTTCTTCCTTTCAGTTTTATTAAAGAGTTTGAGGAATATTGGCATTAGATCTTCCCCGAAGTTCTTGCAGTTTAGTAGTGAATCCATTGCAACCTGGGCTTTTCTCATTTGGTAGTTTCTATTATTATTGCTTCAATTTCATTGCTTATTAATTGGATGATTCAGAGTTTTTATATCTTGATTCAGTTTTGGTAATCGTATGTGTCTAGAAACCTGTCCACTTTTTTTTAATTCTCCAATTTTTAGAGTACAATTTCTTAAAGTAGTTACTAACAATCTTCTGGATTTTGTCTTTTTCATTTCTAATTGAATTGGTTTGGGTCTCTTCTTTCCTTTTTTTTTTGTTTTTTGTTTTTTGTTTTTTGTAAAGTTGGTTAAGGGTTTTTCTATTTTGTTTATCCTTTCAAAGAACCAGCTCTGTGATTCATTGATTCTTTTTATTTTTTTAAGTCTCAATTTCTGCTCTGATTTTTATAATTTTCTTACTTGTAGTAATTTTGGATTTGGACTATTCTTTATTTTTCTAGGAACTTGAGGTGCATCATTAGGTTATTTTGGGTAATTCTGTGTTTCTTATTTATTTATTTATTTTTTCTTTTTTTTTTCTTTTAAAGAATAAAAGAAGGATAACATAATAATAG
>NW_004955424.1:27461306-27527122 GCF_000276665.1 Chinchilla lanigera | reverse complement strand
GGGGGCCCACCCTCCGGGAGCCAGCAGGCAGGAAGCTAGCCAGCCAGACGGCTGGCACTCCCCACCCGCAGTTCCCTGTGCTCAGGAAGCCCTCCTTCCGGGAAACCCTGAGGCCGGGAGTGAGTCGGTCCAAAGACCGGCGCTCCCTGCCCGAGGCTCCCCGTGCGCTAGGGGCCCACCCTCCAATTCTGTGTTTCTGATGTGGGCATTCACAACTATATACCTCTTTCTTAAGACTGCTTTCATTGTGTTCCATAAATTTCACTGTGTTCCATAAATTTCACTGTGTTCCATAAATTCTAGTATGTTTTACTCACATTATTGTTTGATTTTTTAGGAACTGTTGCTTTTCTTCCCTAATTTCTTCTGTGACCCATTGATTATTCAGTAGTGTATTGATCATGCATTTGCATAATTTCTGTGGTTTGTTTTGCCATTGATTTCTAGTTTCATTGTGCTATGATCTGATAATACACATGGAATATTTTGATTCATTTGCATTTATGTAAGCATGCTTCATAGGTTAGTATATGGTCTGTTTTGGAGAAAGTTCCATGTGCTGCTGAGAAGCATGTATATTCTGTTGTTGGGTAAAACCCTATATAGATATCTGTTAGACCATTTGTTCAAAGGTTTGTGATAATTTGTTGATTTTTTTGTCTAGTTTCTTTATGACAGTGAGGTATTGAGGTGTCCTCCTATAATTGTGTTGGTGTTCCTCTGATCTTTTATGTCCAGTCATGTGTGTTTTAAGAAGTTGGGCGTGCTAGTGGTGAGTGCATATATGTTTATAACTGTTATCTCTCCCTGTTGAATTGTTCCTTCAACCAATATGTAGTAACCATCTTTGCCTCTTCTGATCAGCTTTGACTCACAGTCCGCTTTGTCTGAAAACAGATTGACTCCTGGTGTTTTTCAGGTTTCTAGTGCATGGAATATTATTTTCCATCTTTTGATTTTTAATCTGAGTTTCTTTGGGATTAAATATTTTCCTGTATACAGCATACTACTGAGTTTTGTTTCTTGTCCACTTGGCCAGTCTGTGTTCACAGTGAGTTGAGCTGTCCATTTTCTAGCTCTGTGGTTCCACATTCAGGACCTGAGGCTACCTCAGGGAGAGTCACCATCAGTACGAAAGGCTGCATTTTAACTCTATATCAGAACTTGCTCAAGCTCATTGTAATTTCTGTGTTCTTTCTGTAATACTGTGTAGGTTGTTTGGGAGTGCTAGTTGCAGCTCACTTCTTCTGTGGTTACTACCTGTAAAGCTTTACTTCTTCCAGTCTCCCTGGCTCAGCAGTCATTCTACTCATCCCATGCTGGATCAGTGGTTGTCAAGTTTCTCGAGCAGGCAACATTCCTCTTCTGAGTTTCCATGTTGGGAAGATTATTAATCATTTAGACACATGTACCAGTCTTTCTTGTTATGCTTTCAGTTCTTTACCTCATTTAATGTAAGTCATTGCTTGTCTCATTCTTCTTTCTTTTGCAGCCTGTGTACTTACACTGAAAATGTTTTTTTTAAACCACCTAATCTCATAAGAAAAAAATGGCTCAGAAGAACAGTTTGAAAGTTAATCATATTCCTAGGCACATTTACCAAATAGTTGGAGATTGTTGGGTTTTCGTATTATATGTGTGCTCCCAGGTTTCACTTAGTTTAGAAACCTTTACATATTCTTAATCCATTTTCATATTTTTTTTATTTTTGGTACTGAGAATCAAACCTATGGGTGCTCTACCACTGAGCTATATCCCTAGCCCTTTTCATTTTTATATTTTGAGACGATGAGGCTCTCGAGGTCATGGCTGAATTAGGAGACATAGACTTTTTATATATTGTTAAGGGGCTGTGACCTCTGCAGGGTTACGGACAGAGATCAGGTTTATTGTTCTCACCAAGTGTCCAGCACAGTATAGGCACTGAATGTACGTTGGTGAATGAATATGTAGAAAACTAGTATTATTAATGTCAGCTCATTTTGGTGAACCTACTTTAGTATTTATTATATTCTAATTGGTTTTATTGTCTAATTACTGCCAGAAGTTAAGGTGCATTTTGCTAATCCGTCAGCACAACCCTTGGCAAGAAAGGTGAAAATGCTGCCTGAAACTTCCTCCGTCTCACAAAAAGGCCTGATGACTCCTGGCTTAGAACATGCACGCATTGAAGGACCAATAGCAGTAAGTAAAAGACATTTTACCGTTTTGCCCATACTGTGCCAACTATGGGCAAAATAACAATGTAAACAGCCATATACTTGGCTTTTGTTATAAGAATGAACTCAAACTTGTAATTGAATGTAATTGAGCCAACAGGTATCTTTGACATTTACTAAGTAGATGTGAATTTAGATAGTTCCTTTTCTTAATTGACCCAGAATTTATCAGCACTTGGAACAGAAGAGTTGCGACAGCGTGAACAGTATCTCAAACAGAAGAGAGATAAGTTGATGTCCATGAGAAAGGATGTAAGGGCTAAGCAGATTCAAAATACAGAAGAGAAAGGAACATCTACTGGGGAGGCAGAGGTACGGCTAGCCTTCGTATGTCAAAATGTGCAAATACAGAGGTAGATTTCTTAAAACTGGAATATGTACAAGAAAGTCTCTGATAAATTTTGCTCATAGATCTACTCAGATTTAAGTACGCTGCTGTGACAGCTGCTGAGTCTTTCTTGTGAGAGTTGTGATGAGATAGTTTCCCTTACAGTTTGTTTACTTGTCCTGCTGGGTTCGTAAGGAACAGTGATCAAGCATACCTGAGCCATGTGAAATGTTTGAAGTGTTCCATAAATACTCCAACTACTGGTACCACCTCCAGGCTTTCCCAAGAAGAGATTTTACAAAAAGAACCTCGTCTATATCTAGCTTCTTTCTTCCCTGAATATGCTCTTAATTACTGACCTTGTTCTTTTGAGGCAGTATGTTGGGAATATTAGACAAAGGAATCCATTTTATATTATAACCATGTTTTTTTCTTTTTAAGGAAATGAGAGAGAAGCCAGAAATGACAGCAGAGGAGAAGCAAACATTACTAAAGAGGCGAATGCTTGCAGAAAAACTTAAAGAAGAAGTTATTAATAAGTAATTTAAAACAGCTTAGCAAAACAGAAGTTCCAATTTGCTTAAAAAATAAATAATTTAATGTTTAAACCAAGATTAGTTTCAAGTAAATACTCCCTTTTGTAAATGCAAGTATTAAGCTCATTATTACGGTTGGGATGAAGGGTAGTTGGGGAGGCAGCTACTTACCAATTCAGTATAAATTTCTTGTAGTTTTCTTTTGGGGAAAAGGACAGCATCATTCTACCTTGGATACCTGTTTATGTCAGGCCACAGCGTGTTATGTACTAAAGACATAGCAGTTAACCTTCATGGGCCTAATGAAGTACTACAAAGAGCAAAGTACTAACAAGGATAAATGTAATTACTGTAAGTTGGGCTGGCTAGGCTTGCTTGAGCAAATTATGATTAAGCTGATTGGAAGGGGTAACTGCATGGAAAGAAGGAATAGTTTAGGTCTTGCAGCATGAAGTAGTGCATGTAACTGAGGAATTAAGAGTATATATAGAATGAGTAAAAGGGTTAGCATATACAATTTAAGACTGGTGAGATACTAATCATGCAGGGCCTTATAAGGAATGTGAAAAATTTTAAATTTTATAATATGGCAGTGGGAAGTTACATGATGACAGTTATTTTCATTTTAGAAGATGGGTGGCTGCTGTATGGAATGGTAAACAATGGTATCTTGGGCATTTACTATTTTTTGTCTGAGACAGGGTCTCAGTATGCAATTCAGGCTGGTGTTGAGCTCATTATATAGTTAGTGGAGGATGGTCTTCAGCTCCCACCAATCCTCCTGCCTCAGCCTCTGGGATTACAGGTGTGTGCCACCATGCCCAGCCTTACCATTACTTTTGAGGCAAGCCAGTTTGGACTTAGAAAATAGATGGGGTTACTAAAAATACTGAATTACTTACTATGATATGAAAACAACAGAAGTGACTGCCTGTTGAGAGTACTACCACTGGGTGGAGATCTTTTTTTCTAAGACCTTGAAATGAGTTTCTGTAGTCGGTTTAAAGATAACCAAAATTTCTATCGTTGTGCTGTCCTACATTTACCCAGGACAACCATAACGTTTAATTCATAATTCCATTTTATCTCCTATAACTAAAATGATATAAAACTAGTTGAACAAAATCTACTTATTTTAGCTACCCAATTCTACTGTTCAACTATAGAAAACCTAGTATTCTACGTTACATTTTTATCGCTAAATGGACAGGAAAAACTAGTGATTAAAACACAGAAAAATTTCATGTAACTTTTCATTAAAAACAATTTTTACATGTGACACATTTACGAATACTTTAAGGAGACCTAAGGAATACAAATGTGGGTTCTTGCTTGCTTTATTGAGTGACGGTAAAGATACAAATGTCCTGACCTGTCTGATGGTAGTCATTTAAAACAGCAGCTAATGTGGAATCTTCATAGTTGTGCTTCTAAGGTATTTTAATCTCATTGTGCAAGAAAATATTCATCCTGCATTTCAAGAAAACATTCACATTTGTCCTGTAAGAGTTCTTAGGATGAGGACAATGATGACTTAAAAGTTTAAGACTTATGACAGTTATTCACCATACTAAAGTCTTCATAAAGTCCAAATGTTACACTTCCTGCTGTGATTTAGTCGAGAATAAATGGAAATGTTTTAGGCTAGGCTGCTTACATTAAGAAGGAATTTAAAAAGAGCAAAAAAGAAGAGGCCCAATAAAGCTTGCTGTGAAAGAAAGCATGTTCATATGGTAACTTTACTGATGCTGGCTGAAAATACCCTGACTCACATGTTATGAGATGGAATGTGTTATTGTATGTATACCCTGAAGAAGTGAGAATGGCTTTTTACTGTCATGTTTTGGTGCTAGGATTTTGGCTGTCCCTCTTTAACCATCAATGATACCAAAAGCACAGCTAACGCTATTTAAGAGTTTGATTCAATTGGTATATGACCTAGTGGTTTCTATAATAAATACGAATAAATTTTATTGACTTTTAAAATAATGTAAAATGGACATATCAAAAGTTAACATATTTACAATGAAACAAACACAAATACCATGGAATTATAGAGTCACATTTTAATTCCTGAATTTTACAGTTCAGCATTGATATCACCACATGTATACAAATGGTGTAAAACAAGTACAGTGGTATTTTTAATACAAAATAAACATCTGTTTTATGGAAAAACTATACTTCATATCTACACAGACAGCCCATCTCTTTTCCAAACAATAGCCCAAATTAAAATTAACTACAAAATCTCCAAAACGGGATACTTCAGTTTAAGCTATTCCAGGAAAGATGGACCCATAACACATTACAAATATGATCTAAAGACTGTAGCTGCAATTACTATTTTTAGATTTTTTTTTTTCCCAATGTATTAAATTGTAATTTGGGGACATTTTTCTCATCTCAGCATGATCTCAGATCACAGATGAGCAAACTAACATTAAAATATTTACAGTTAACTGGCTGTTCTAAAAAATAAACAACTGTTTGCCTCAATATGTTAAATTCATTTACATACATGGAATGTGCTTTTACACTTCGAAAGCAGCTTTCATATTACCCCATTTATGGAAAAGCTTAATATGCACCAGGTGGCTCTGACACTTAAGGAACTTCCTGGATCAAAATGGCTTTAAATATTAAATATCTCTTGTATTCAGCACTATTCTTTTATCTTTGTAAGATGTACTTTAACACCCGCCTGCACCTCCAAAGGGACATACAACTTTACTAATAAAGTGACTTCCAATGATCTTCCACAAAAGACTGTGGTTTTCAACCAAAGGTGGTTGAAAACACTGCTCTATCCACTCCTAGGTTTCTAAAGAGGATAATTCTGGAATATTAATGCACTGTTTCTTGGCTATTGTTATCTCTAAAAGTGCTGATTTTAAAATTATGTTAACAAAACTATCCATTTTGAAAATCCAGCTTGTTCGTGTCAAAATACCTACTGAAAATTCTTGATGTAGAAAACTTAACGCGTGCTGTAATACGGGTTGGTATACTTCCCTCCACCAATCCAGGTTGACTTTGTGAAACCCTCGAAGAAATGGTCCCAACAGTCTAACTTCACTTTTAATGATAAAAATTTATTTTAAAAAGAGGCAACTGTTTAAAACAACAACATGGCCAGCACCATTATACCAGTAATATTGTTGGGTTTGAAACTGAAGTTTTATAAACTTTTTCTAGATTGGACACCCACCCCTGGAGCAACCCTGCATTACTGTATTACCAATGTTTCTCCTCAAGCAAACCGTCCCAAAACCTGAGACTTTCAGACAAGCTATCTCCTGGGCTCCAGTAACGTTTTTTTTTCTTCTTGATAGCCTGAAAGGCAAACCCCTTAATTACTAGCAATTAAGTTCCTGGGAAGCCTTTTCCTTTTTTTTTTTTTTTTTTTTCCTTTTTAAACAGAACTAAACTCTCCTAGCTGACAGGCTGAGGATCTTTTGTTACTCCTTGTATATGTACAGTGAGAAGGCTTTCTGATTCAGATTTTTAGCCATTAAACAGCTGCATCAATTTACTAAGACCACATGCTGGGGTCCCCCAGTAAACACTTTATGAGCCCAGGCGAGGTCTTTTCCTAGGGGATGTTTCTTCTTCTTCATCTTCTTCTTCATCATCTGGATAATCCACTAAGCCAACCAAACTTCCCTATTGAAGAATTAAAAAAATGTTTTAAACACATGTAACATTTAAAAAAGCTTATTATTACTGTTACTACGAGATATTAGAATCCATTTTCCTAAACTGCATATCTGAAATTAATGCATTTAAATTTAAGATAGGAACTACTTACAATTATGCACATTAACTGAGTACTAATTGGTGGCTCTCAGTAACCCCAACTTTTACACTGTTTATTGCATTTTTAATGAAATCTCAATTCAGTTTAGGAAAACGTCACTGTAGGAAAATGAGTATTTTCCCAAATAGTAACACAATTATAACATTTAGGAGCTGGAAAGGACCTTGTACATGACCTAGTTCATCTAATTTTTTACTAGGATGTTTCTTTGTAGTCTCCATTCATGTATGTATTTCATTACTTAGCACACATTATCTTAATTTTGCTTTTGAAGAACCGTCTAAAAGGCTAAAAATGATAAGGCAGTAAATAAAAATAAGGATGAGGTAATTCTGGATTTTGGACTCTTAAGAGTAACAAGACTCTTTGAAAAATCTTTGAAAATGAAAAGCACACTCCAGAAAATTGCAGATGTCCACAGGACATTAATTTTGAGCCAATCTTAAGAAACTTACCACATAACCTACAGGTTAAGAGGCCCACTATAAACACTGTACTTAGGGCGTACTCTTTGGGTCTCTAGGTAATGAAGAAACCCAGTGAGGTAACGTACCCTCCACACAAAAGTAGGCTCACACAGAAAGAACCCAGGGGTCTGGCATAAACACTTTCCTAGGATGTAAGAGAAATGCTGTCACATTGATAAAAAAAGTTCTCTTTGCATCTACCACTTTTATCAGAAAGTCTGTGAACTAAACAAAACTTACAAATGTGTGTGAAACCTTCTTGTTCAGCTAAATCACGTCTTAAGTCTGGATAAGAGAAAGCATAGCTAAATTTATGGTAATATATTGACTGTAAGCAGGTGTGATAGTGTACACCTATAATCCCAGCAATCAGAAGGCTGAAGCAGCAGGACCATAGGCCAGCCTCGGTTACAAAGTGAGTTCAAGGCCAGCCTACACTGAATAGTGAGACACTGTCTCAAAAAAAAAAAAAAAAAAAAGAATATATTGATTATAGTTGGTGCAACTTGAAGTTATAGTCCACTATTTATCTGAATGATCTTGGACAAGCAATTTAATATCTATATATCTTAGTATCTACATCTATGAAACTAGTATAATAGTGTTTAGATGTTACTGAACTATTTTGAAAATTAAATTGAAACCAAAAGATGTAAAGCATTCTGACACTGTACATTCTGACACTGTATGTAGTATAATTAAATGCTACTAGTTGCCATTTCTGTTATTATTTGTTATTTGGCTACTAAGCCACACACATTAGGAAAGAAGAGAAATAATTACAGTATTAAAAAGGCATCAATCTGATATTCACAAAGATGACAACAGATTTCCAGTAAAGCTTTAATTATGCTTACCATTATATATCACAATGTATAGACAGTTCAGTCCCAAATGGTTAATGGGTTAAATGATTTAAGATTATCTGAAAAATGCATCTACACCATCTTGAAATTTATTTATATTTTGTATGCATATATACAATTCATATTTAAAAACTGTTTACAATGAAAATACAAATGTAAAATTTTAAAAGTAAAAAGGCTTGTAATAATCTCTACCCTGTAAAGTTGAGGTTCCAGAGTTTTAATACATATGTAGGAATCTACTGTTTCAAATACCAAGTATTTTTGGATGGTGGTGGTGGTGGTACTGAGGATTGAACCTTAAGCCTTTGTACTGAGCTGCATCTCCAGCTATCCATCTGTCTGTCTGTCTATCTGTCTATCATAGATCTATCTTTCTATTATCTGCCTGCCTATCGAAATTTTGAGACAGGATTTTGCTAAGTTGCTAAATTGCCCAGGCTCAGCTCAAACTTGTGATCATTCTGAGTCAGCCTCCCAGAACAGACTTTTAATTATACCTACAGCCAGGCGTGGTGGTGCACGCCTGTAATCCCAGCACTTGGGAGGCTGAGGCAGGAGGATCATTGAGTTCAAGCCCAGTCTAGGGCTACATAAGTGAGTTCAAGGCCAGCCTGAACTGCACAGTGAGACCCTGTCTCAAAAAAAAAAAAAAAAAGCCTACACAGTACAGTCATGTTCACTTAAAAATACACTATACAGCTAGGGATAAAGCCTAGCAGCACAACACCTGCCTGGTAAGCCCAAGGTCCTGAGTTCGATTCCCAGTACCCCCACCCCCACCAAAAAAACTACCACTGTAGAATACTCCCAATATTAGTAACGAAGTTCCATTTCCTTCTTTTTTTTTTTTTTTTTTTTTTTTTTCGGGAATCGAACTCATGACCTCAGGCTTGCCAGGCAGGCACCTGTGCCACTGAGCTACATCCCTGGCCCCCATTTCCTTCTTTTAAATTCTTCTATTCCATAGTAGGATATACCATCATAGACTGAAAATTTTTTGTTGCAGGTTTTGACTGCCTTTGTGATTTTGTTGCATGTTTTATATTGTTTTTGACAATGACTTTTTGTGTTTATTAATGAGACTAAGAACCATCTTTATATATGGACTATCATATGGATATGTGCAGTTGTTAAGGATTTTTATCCACGAATGTATCTATAGTACTGAAACTGATCTACAGTTTTCTTCTTTAACACTATTTCTTTAGTCCATACACTAGTTCCTTCTCTCACATAGGATTTGCAAACATTTCCTCCCATTTTGTAGGACATACAGAATTTTCCCTTTATTGTAGTATCCTCTGACACAAAATTTTTAATTTGATGAAGTTCAATTTATTTTCTTTTGTTACTTGATATAAAAAATGAAATACCATACCAAAAAACATCACTGTCTAATCCAAGGTCATAAATATTTATTTATTTATTTATTTATTTATTTATTTTAGTTTTATACTTTCAGCTTATATTTTGTTAGGTCTTTTATCCACTTTGTGTTAAGTTTTATATATGTTTTGGGCAAGGGGTCCAATTTCGTTCCTTTGCATATGGATATCTAGTTGTAATATCACTTGTTGAAAAGACTATTATTATTGAATTGTCTCAGGACCTTAATTGAAATCTGCACATCTTTCTTTCTCTGAGACAGTATCTTACTATGTTGCTTGAGCTGGCTTCAATTTCCTGGGCTCAAGTGATCCTTTTGTCTCAGATGCCCAAGTAGCTGGAAATACAAGTTCATGCCACCATATCTGGTTACTTACTTGTATTTTTTTAATAGCATAAATGTGAAGAAAATTTCCAACATGAAGGGATCAAAATAAATGTCAATAAACTACAAAGAGAGAAAATATTTTGTGAAACCTATAATCTAAATTATACTCAAGTTGTCAAGTGCAAGGTCATGAGTTCGATTCCTGATACAAAAAAAATGAAGTTATACTCAAGTACTTTAGGTAAAGAATGTTTCAGTATCTAATAGTGAAGAAACTATAATACCTAATACATAAAGTATAATAACAATATAACATAATATATTAACCTTAAAGTAGAATATAATGCAATTATATATAATATTCATTATATTAGCAGATCTAAAGGGAAATAATTTAAAAAGTCATTCTTTCCCCAATGAAAATAAGGAATAGATCTTACTGAAATGAGATTTAAAACGTTTAAAAAAAAAAATCAACAAAAATGATAGCTTTGAATCTTCTAATCTTTATAATGGAAAATTCCTTTCACTTAACTGTACGGGCCAGGACCTCAGAGCAATGGTTACGTGACAGCAGTGACAGCCGCACCCTGTCTTGGCTCTAGTGAGAAAGCTTCTGATATTTCTCAACTATAAAACTAGCTTTTGTTATCTGTCATCATATAAGAAATTATCTGTTTATTCCTACTTTACTGTTTATACTTGGAAATAATTATCAAAACCCTAAATGCAGAACATACATAGAAGTCTGCATGTATATAAAATGATGTAAAAGGTCACAATGTTGCAATTAAGGTGGAAACAACCTTACTGTCTATTAATAGAGGTTAACTATAAATTAAGGTATATCATTCTTTTGAACTCTATGCAGATTTACTTATTGTGGTACTGACAATTTGAACCCAGGGTTTCACACAGAGCTACATTCCCAGACCTCCTTTTTATATTTTGAGACAGAAAGCTTTACCACTGATTCACAACTCCAGCTCTTTTTTCATATTATATTTTGAGGTAGGGTCTCACTAACTTGCTAGATTGCCCAGCCTAGGCTCCAACTTGCAATCCTCCTGCCTTAGCCTCCTGGAGTGCTGGGATTACAAATATGCACCATCACACCCAGCAAAGAAATTTTTAAATGTTCAGATATAGAAAGTTCACCAAGAGAGGCTTATTAAATGAAAAAGACAGGGTTTTCTTTCTGTGTAGAAAAAAAAAAAGTTTTTACTTTAGCACCTGTTAATGGCTTCTACTTTTTTAACCCCCTCCCCCATTTTGATATTGGCATAAAGATTAATGGGTTTCATTTTGGCGTATTTGTACACATTATACACTTTGATCCCTTCATTCCCATCCCCCCCTTCATCCCACCCACCTACCCTATCCTTTAGTTTCACATTTTTTGAGTTTCAATGTGTATTATAATAAGTATTTTCCTCATTGAAAATATGCTTCTTTTATAGCTATATACTGCATTTTAGAGCATTCATATCATTAAAAAATCTTTTTGATTTCATTAGCAGTTAATGTCTTTACAACCTTCAACTGTAGAAACTAACACTAACTATGAAACTGACTAAACTTAAGGGGCCACTTGTAATAAAGAACTTGGCACTATATAGGAAGGCTGTGAGCATATTTGTGCTTTAATTCTATACACTTTTAACTTCCTTAATTTCAAAATTTTGTGTAAGTTTATAGTGATGAAGTAATTAATTTGAAAAAGAACATTTTTTATCCTGGTTTGCCTAAAAGATGTAGAACAAATATATTTTGTTATTTGCTGTTGGTATCAAAAGGGTTAAAAACATGTTTGTTTGTTATGTATTTGAAAAAAATTAGCCAGAAGGATAACCAACTAAAAACTCAAGGAAATATCACAGAAAAAAAGAGTGAGAAAACAACTGGAAAGTCAGGAAAATTTTAAGGTCTATTCAGCAGGCTCCATCTAAACAGTAAGTTATAGTGAAAGAGCAGAGAATGTTCTAAAGCTGAACGACATGACTTTAACTTCAGAATGTAGCGTTAAAAATTTTAAGTGCAAAACTTTAGGAATAAGTATATCTCTGAAATTCTTTGTAGCAATAACTTCAAGCTCTTCAGAGAAAATTACTGACCAATATGATCCTGTATTCAGTTAAGTTTTCAGTGAGGTTACAATAAAGACATTTTCGTACCTGGATGTTCTCAAATTTTACCTCTCACGGCATTCTTTTCATCAAGAAACTAATGTTTCCAAAATGATTCAAACATTAAGAAAGAATGGCAATATAGGGTCCAGGAAACAAATAATACAAAAAGGAGAGAAGGTAAAGAAAGCATGAGGGTAACAGCCGAAGAAGCCTCAAGAAAAGGGATATAGAGCAGGTCTACACTAGAATACATGGAGAGACAGATTTCAAGAGAGATGTTTGTCAGAAGAACACATGCAGAATTAATCTTAAGAGGTCCTAAAAAAGTTAGCATGCCGGGGCATGGTGGCACACGTCTGTAATCCCAGCACTCAGGAGGCTGAGGCAGGAGGGTTGTTGTGAGTTCGAGACCAGTCTGGGCTACGAAGTGAGCTCAAAGCCGGCCTTAACTGCATAGTGAGACCCTGTCTCAAAAAGACAAAAAAAAAAACCCAAAACCAGCAAGCACATAACTATTGCAACAAATAAAACAGTGGCACTATTTAGAAAAAGTAATATGTTTCAAAGAATGATAGTATAGAAAAAACAAATTAACATACTATTAAATATTATTTTAAATTAAAAATTGGAAAGGTGAAGACATGAGTATTCATGTGTGTAAGAAAGCTAAATCTTCATTTATCATAATAAAGAATTAATTATGTATATACTTGGAAAAACTGGTATACTATATCATTTAGAAATGGAAGAAATAGCTAGAAAAATTCAAAGCTATTTTTGTGGGGAGGAACAGAGGGCTTATTTTTTTTCTACCGTAAACACACCTTTAGTATCATTTGACTTTTAAAAGTAGATATATAACTTTGATTTAAAAAAAAGAAAAGCTAACATAAATGGAGAAAGGGTCAAGTAGGATCTAAACATTATACACTTACTAAAAATACAATTCTTCCCCAAAAGCTTATAAGGCAAGTGCTGTTTTATCGTCATTTAAAACGGCATAGAGGGATTAAATAACTTAGTCAAACAGCTAGAAAGGGACACAGCCAAGATTTAACTCATACAATAAAATTCCACAGCAAATATTCTTAAAATAATGTCACAATATTATACTTAATTGTCCTTAGGAAGTGAAAATTAATTCCAAAAATTACTAGTTAATCAACATGTGTTTTAAACAAACTCACTCAAAATGCTATGAGTTTTAATCAAAAACATACTTCGCTGTTATACAATAAAAATTCTGCATTATCTGTTAAATAGTAAGCTCAAACTTTTATTTTCTGTTTAAAACAAAATACATTCCTTCAGTTAGATTTTGTACTACTATATTACTTCCCATCTGCTGTTACACTAATGATTGTCCCATATTTACTCATTTTTATTTTAAGCCACTTTTTTTCGGAAAAACTTTCATATAACAAAAAATATAAACAAGAAAAATGTTTCATGTGAAATTTAACATTATTCATAAAGAAGTGTAAACAACAGGGAATATATGTCAGAAGTATTACAGTAAGACTAGTATTCTTAAAAATACATTCACATTAAAAAAAAAATAAACCAATTTTTAAAGGGCACTATGAACAGACAACATACAAAAGAGCAAATTCAATGTCAGTAATAATAAGAGACACTTAATTGGGAAAGAGATTTATATATTCTGCCCCACCTCCTGGCAAATATAAAAAATATTTTTAACAGTGACAAAGCTGCAGTGAGGCAGCAGATTCATTCACTGCCAATGGGAATAAAAGGTGGTATAAACTTTCTTAAAGGAATTTGATATAATATTTTACTACTAATCTAGTCAACAAAATAAAATGCAACATTAGTATTCAGATGAGCAATATATAAGAACCAACTTAAGTGCTTAAAATAGAACTAGGGGAGGGAGAGGAAGGATGTTTACATATATTGTGATTAGCTAAGTAAAATGAACATGAAACAATGTTTTATTAAGACAAAAATTATAATACAAAAACAGATAAAAAAAACATTCATAGAATAATTTCAGTTATGTGACAGATAAACCCTTGGACCCAAAGGAAAGTAAATAAACATTAGCCATGGTATGATGACAACATGTACAGTATTTTTCTTCTTTGACATTATTTTGATTATCCAAATTATCTTCAGTAAGCACGAAATAATTTTACAGAAAGAAAACACTAAGTCTGATTGTGTGTAGTGTTATTTCACATACCTTGGTGGCTGTTACTGATGTAGCCAAGTTTGTAGTTTTGGAAGAAGAACCATTAGAACTTGTGGGTGGTGTCTGAGCCACTACAGATTTACTGTTTGTACTGTTTGTTCCATTAGCAGCACTGGCAGAGTGGGAGAAAGTAAATTTGAAGCCACCAGAAGATGTCCTTTTGGGAAGGTTTTCCTTGTCTTCACTTTCTTTTGCTAAAGCAAAAGTAAAAATTTGATCCACTACCAATTAAGTACTGCTAAATCAAACCATCTGAAAGAGCAATAATTTTAAAAAATAAAAGGAGTATCTTTCCTTTCTAAGAGTTAAAAGAGTACACGATGTTCACTGTAAGACATCTTTATTAGCTAGAATACTGGAAATCTATGTATCAGAAAGAACCTCAAGAATCATGTAGCAAAATCAGGAATCCTATACTACAATTCTGCAGCGCTATATCTAGTGTTTACTTGCAAAGATTCACTAGCTGTCTGAATCTTTCTTTTTACTGTCTTCTATTCACTGCTCTATATTTCTTTACTTGTTGATAACCTAGTAACTTTTCTCACAAATCAGTATTTCAAGTGCCTAAACACAGTGATCTTGTCGAGTGGTCTCTTATTCCGATTCCTTAGTCCACATTCTCTTATGTACTTCTTTTGTAGCTTAAGTGTCCAGTCCCTTTAATATCTGATCACTCCTATTTTTGTGAATGATTCCCAAAGGCACAGCACAACACTAGATGCAGGACCTCAAGTATGACTTTATTGCTTCTTTTGGCATTAGTCCAGTACCTATAATGACTAACAAAAGAAGAATTTGTCTACAAAAAGGTTCCTATTTTTAGGACATTTTAATAAGCTATTTGCCTCCCCAGGGTAAAATAAAAAAAGACACTAAACAGTGGGAAAGTGTAAAACTGGCAACAAGAGTTTCAAGGAAAAAGTAATAAATCAGTGAGATGATTTTTCTAGTAAGAGGTGCTTTTAGAAAACATCACATTTAAGGGTCTGGGGATTTAGCTCAGCGGCAAAGCGCCTGCCTGGCAAGCGCAAGGTCGTGAGTTCGGTTCCCGGTACCGGAGAAAAAACAAACAAACAAACAAGAAAACATCACATTTAAAGCAAGTTCAGGAAATGCTTTTGTATTTTCATATGTAAATTCTGATTAAACATTTACGTGATTAAAAGACATTAACTAGTAAGATCTAAACAAGTTAAACATTATTTGAAACCCAGGACAAAGTTTAACATTTTCTCTTAATTATTATATCTTTCTGCAACTTCTATAATAACTAAAATTTCAGGGCTGGGGATTTAGCTCAGCGGGCAAAAGTGCTTGCCTGGAAAGCGGAAGGTCGTGAGTTCGGTTCCCGGTATGGGAGAAAAACCAAAAAAAAAAAAAAAAAAAAAAAAATTTCAAAGAATAAAGTTACTTCTTTGAATTCAATTTTCTCAGCTATAAAAAGCCAAGATGGAGGGCTCTAGCAGGTTCCTAAGGATCTATATAGTCTCTGTTATTCACTAGTAATAGAAATTTCCAATAGGTATAATAACAGAAATAAAAATCTCCAGTGGGATTTTAGCACAGAAATTAAACCAAGACTGTTAATAGAGGGTGAAATATAAGTACACAATTAAAGTTCTAAATGGAAAATGAAGCCGGGTGTGGTAGCGCATGCCTGTAATCCTAGCACTGGAGAGGCTGAGGCAGGAGAATTGTTGGGTTCCAGACCAGCCTGGGCTACAAAGTGAGCTCAAGGCCAGCCTCAACTGCATAGTGAAACTCTGTCTCAAAAAAGACGGAAAAAAAAAAAAGAAAAAGAAACTGAACAGCATCAAAGAAGGACAAGATTCAAGGAAAACATTTTAAATATGAAAAAAACTCCAGATTTTAGAAAAGCATCTAAAACTGAATAATATCTGTACTACATTGAGAGCAGACACAATATAAATACTCAGAATGTTAATACCTTTCTTAGTCTCCATGAATTTTTCGTAACTATCTGGAAAATCATCTTCTGTCTTAGATTTGTCAACTGGTGTCACAACTGCTTTTCCTTCCTCCTCTTCATCTTCATTAAACCACATTTCTTCATCCTCTTCCAAGGCTTTTGCATCTCTGCGAAATCTGTTACTGCGCAATATAGATGGCGCACTGTAAGAAATATATCACAAATATTGAGTACTGATTTAAAGTTCATCATATTAAATGTAATAGGAAAAAATGTGTAACCAAGAGGAAGAGAAATAATTTCAACTTTGTACAAATTGTATCTAAAGTACAACACAAGATATACATATAGACCTATCCAAAATATTTTTGCATGTTACAAACTAAAAACTCATCTTAAGTTATCAGAGTAATCACTCATCCTACAATGGATCTGAGGTATGGAGGACAGCCTACCCATTACCTTGTGTGCTACTGCTATCTAGTGAGAGAAAGATAATTCTATAAACTTCACACATAACATCTAAAGTATGTGGACAATTTTGTAGGCTATAAATGTAATATACTTAAACAATACCTGTTTAGTTTCTGACTTTGTCTGTCTCTTTCTTGCTCATATTTAGTCTTCAATCCTTTGAATGTCTGAACATATTCAATCGATTCAAGTGCTTTATAAAAATTTTCAACTATATGTGCAGTAAGAGACTTGATATCTTCCTGTATAAGCACAAAATTTACATTTCAAATACAATACAATGCTTGTCAGAAGAAAAATGTTTTTTCCTATAGCTCCAAGCTAATCAAAAAAGTTTTTCAGAATCACCTTCCAAAAACGGATGTCCCAGTTTCTTTATACATGAGACAGGACTCCACAGAAAACATGGAAAAAAGAAGCAATGCACTGGAGCCCTTTGCAGGGACTATGAGGAATATTTCAGAAGTAAACAGATTCAGTTTCTATCTACTTTTTGCATTTATAAAGCACTTTACAATTTAAAAAGCACTTCTACATACGATTCAGTTTAATTCTCACAATTCTATGAAGTACATTTGATTATGCTCATTTACAAAAGAACAAAATTGAGACTGTGAAGCTGGATGGTTTCAAGAGCACACAGCTTGTTAGAGGACAAATGTTAAAATCATTTTCAACAAACAGATGCCTTTCTGTTTAACCGCTATCAAAATGGAGTATTATCTAAATAATAAGGCTGGATACCTTTGACATTATTACATATACAGACTGATCCAATAAATTCCTTATCTGGAACTCCACTTGTCTACTGCATTTCTACTGTCTACGGGACATAAAGACTTTTGGGATTCAGTGCATTCAAATTATTCTCGAATTTATTTTTAGAAAACATTCAATCATGGAACAGGGATATGGTTCTCAAGCACACATTTCATTTTGTCATGTATAAAGTATCTCACCAAATTTTTAAAGGAAAAAAGTTCAGATTTACTGGAACAATGTCCTATGCACCTGGATTCACTTATCTAGTGATATAATTATGTTCCTTCTTTTCTAAGGGTTAAAACTGTACTTCTATCCTCTTCACCCTTCCAAAAACCATATCTTAGCAAGTGATCACTCTTAGAAAAATAATATAGTCAGACTAACAATCTTCATGAGAACAGAAGATCATCAGTACAAATCAGATTTATAGAAAAAAAATCTCCCCACCCAAAACTAGAGAATTTCTAGTTTTGACTTCTTTTCACGTTCTTTTCAGTCTTCTTGGTGGACTGACTCTACATGTGTATGTGCAAGAGAGATAAATTGGTCGTACTGTTCCTACAGCTATCTGTCTTATTCTAGTTACTCATCTACAGCTCTCTTCAGATGTTTTATGACAAATGCTTTGTTGCCTGAAACTGAGCTGGGATACAACTCAGTGCTTACTGTATGGAGGATGCTCGTGAATAGGTCAATGAACCCCTCTAGGTATCTTAGTTTTCTTAACTGCAATCCTAAGTAGTTGTACTAGTCTGAATTCCTGATCGCTTCAACTTTAAATTTTGGGACTTCATCCTACCTTTTAAGGATCCTGTATCAATGACCGTTGAAGAAATTATTTTTCAATCTCTCCCTTCATTTATCATTACACCTATAACAAACTACCTTTTAAAAAGAGATCACATGAATGGCATGCTTGTTCAAAATGTCCACATACGTTAAATCTGATGTTGAAACCCTGGAACTGAGAACTGAGAAATGGGACTGAAAACTGGAAATGGAACTGAGAAAACTGGATAAACATAAGTAAAAAAACTCTGCCGTATTTCACATTTCAAAATTTTGGGCTGAGGCTGTGGCTCAGTTAAGAGTACTTGCCTAGCAAGCAACCTGGATTTGACTGACCTCTAGTATCAAAACAAACAACAAAATAACGAAACAGAAAACACATCACTACACAGTGACAAATAATAAAAAAGTGACTGACTTTTTAAAATTTCAGCTTTTTATTAATGGATTCTAAGGCACAGAATTTTAGGACAGTAAGAATATAGAAATCATTTTCCTTAAATATAATTATTTTACTTTTACATATAACTACATAGACAATTCTTTCATATGTTAATTACTGAGTTCTACAACACATACTTACCACTCTTATAAACTCAAACAACTCAATAACTGCTGAATTCAACAGATTGTACCGAGTTCCATTATCCAGAAGAGCATTAATAACAGGCTCAAAAAGATTTCCCTTGGTGATATAACGATTGTAAAATTCGTCTTTAAGGCCAATTATCCGCCTCATAAAGCGAAGAGCACCTAATTAAAAATAATACAGAAAATAAGCTGGTATTAGTAACATTACTTACTTAATGATGATATTAGTAACATTAATGCCATAAAGCAATGTATTTGTTCTTCTCAAATATAAAGAAAAATCATGCACCAAAGAAACTGCACTTTGAGAAAAATAGTTTGGGGATGATAGCTTTAAACTTGCACAACTATGGAAACAGTGCTAACAACAGAAAAAAAGAACCAGTATTTGGGAGATAAACAAACTTCCAAGGTGGTCAGCTCTATGGCAAGCACAAGAAAAAATATACAAGATCCACAGAATACAATTTCTGGCTATACTCAGAGCAGAGTTGATGGGTGCAATGAGTGTAGCTCAGAGTAAGTTGGGGTGCAGGATGGGCACAGAAATAGTGTAGGCATCCAAGAGATTAAGGTTGCCTTGCCTTTTTGGCTTTGGAAGCAGGTAGTTCTCAATTTTCTGAAAATACTGTCAAAGGGGCTGCCAGTAACAAAACAGGAGACTTTAAGATTTTTTTGTTGAGACAGGATTTCACAATGTAGTATGGGTTTGTTTTTTTTCGTCTTTTTTGAGACAGGGTCTCGTTATGCATTTCAGGCTGACCTTGAGCTCACTTTGTAGCCCAGGCTGGCCTGGAACTCACAACAATCCTCCTGCCTCAGCCTCCCAAGTGCTGGGATTACAGGAGTGCGCCACCATGCCCGGCTGTTTTGTTTTTTGAGACAGTGTCTTGCTATCTTATATAGTTCAGGCTGCCCTTCAACTTGCTATGTAGCCCATGTTGGCTTTGAACTTGTGATTTTGCTGCCTCTTCCTTTTGAGTGTTGAGACTACAGGTATGTGTCACAATATTACAATGCAGTTGTAATTCCTATATCCTGTTGCCAGGTGTCTCTGATTTGAATTCTATCATCTTATGTTAAATAACTCACCACTGGTAGTTCACACTGCCCAAAGAGACAGTCAAATGCACCCTACTACCTGTGGATCAAGCCTGGGGAATGTGTCACTCTTCTACTTCTCCTTAGTATAGAAATCATTTGTGAATCACAGTACTTTTGCATTATAATGACATCTGTTATTCACTAATTCTGTATAAGCTATTTTGCTTTGGGAAAATATGCACTGTGGTAGATCAGGCTGCCTTTATAAAAACCAACAACACAAAACGGGTGAGGGGGCTGGGGATTTAGCTCAGAGGCACAGCGCCTGCCTGGCAAGCTCAATGTCCTGAGTTTGATCCCCGGTATTGGAAAAAAACCCAACAAAACAAAACAAAACAAAATAAAACAAAACAAACAGGGGTGAGGTATGGCTCAGTGGTAGTATGCTTGCCTAGCTAGCGTGTGTGAGGCTCTAGGTTTGATCCCCAGCATCATGGCCAAAATGCTTCTCTAGCTAAATAAGTTTAGCAATACATTACTACCAAAATTCTTATGGTCCTTTAATTTTGTATCTGCTGACCCTTTAACTTGTAGCTTTTCCCACTAAGTTTAATTTATTCCACAAACATCATTAGCTAAGGCTTCTGACTTTTTCTATTGGTCTTTCTCATTTCAACCCCTACTTAAGGATAGAAGAAGTTACACCAGTTAGAACAGGATCTCAGTACTGTCTGAGAATAAAAGAGAAATAGACTACATACAGTGAAAGTATATCTTAATTGTGACAAACAAGTGTGGGGAGAAGTGCTAGTAGCTGCGCATCACTGCTTCTTTGTGGCAGGGTGAGAAATACATTATTTAGGGTTAAAACAACTGAAGCACTGAGAAAGGTATGAGCAAACAGGCACTAATATATTGCTGGGAAATGAACTATATGGATACAAAGCTATGATTATAACAATATTGCTTACAATAATGTGAATCTAAAAATATATTAAAAAATTAAAAAATAAAAATATAAATAAATACTGGAAATCCAATCAGTGAGGTTATATCTATATTAATAAGAGTATTCTGTAGTCATCAAAAATAACTATTTATAAAAAAAGATAGCAAAACCTATCAGAAGAACATAAATCCTATCAAAATTAATATACAAATATAACGTAATTCCAATTAAGATGAATAGAATAACTGTTTTTACATTTTTCGTAGAAAAACAAATGTCTAAGAAAACCAAGAAAATTATGGAAAGAGTATACTAAACCTTGTAAGAGAAATATTACAACAGCATGAGAATAAACACTGCTGCCAGGCATGATTGCACATGTCCATAATCCCAGCCACTCTGGAGGCTGAAGGAAGAGGACCGCAAGTTTGTGTCCAGTCTGGGTAAGTTTGTGAGACCCCACCTCAAAATGAAGAATAAAAAGCACTGGTGGTATAGGTCAGTATAAAGGCCTGGGTTCAATCTTTAGTACCCTCTGAAACAAACACACACTGCCTAGGGTCAGTGACACAGCTCATTGGTACAGTGCCTGCCTGGCAAGAGCAAGGTCCTGAATTCAATTCCCAGTACCAAAAAAAGCCCCCCAAAAAAACAAAAAACAAAAAAACCCCCAAACCTCCCAAAACAAAAACAACCACTACCATTATTTTATTTGCTGAGATTAAAGATCAGACAGTCCAGAAATAAAATACACGTGTATTTATTAAGTTATTGCATAAGTGATATTTAAACTTTGTGGAAAAAAATATGGTTTATTTGGTACAGTTGGCTAGCTAGAAAAGATAAAAGTAGATTATCACTTCAAACCATACCTAAGTATAGACTTCAGCTGTATTTTATATATAAATTAAGTAGATGATTAAATAGAAAAAAACCTGAAGAGAATATTTGTATCATTTTAAGTCACAGATGTCCTAAGACCAAACACCTAAAAGCCATAAAAAGGCAATAAACCATATTTGTCATAAAGAATTTTTAAAACTGTATGAAAAACAGTGACATAAAGGCATGGACAAAAGACAAATGAGACTGAGATATTCCCCTCTAAAACATAAATTGTTAATATACCTAATATACAAACACCTCTAAGAAAAAGACCACAAGCAATTCACAATAGGGAAAAATGCATATTACACAAAACTATGAAAAGATGCTATCAAAGAAAATGTAAAAAAAAAAAAAGAAAATGTAAATTAGAAAGGAAATGGAGTATCACATTTTCCATCATGAGATTTATAGCATTTATTTAAAATTATTAATAGATGAGAAATTCGGTCTTCAAAAAAATGGGGGCAGTGTGTTGGGGGGGGGCCGGTGAGGATGTAGCTCAGTACAAAGGCCTTGGGTTCATTCCTCAGTACTGGGAAAACAAAAAACACGAAAAAAGAAATGGAAAACGTAATTACGAGAGATTGCTGGGAGAATGTCAAGTATTTCAAGCTTTTGGGAAAGTCATCAGGCAGCTATATGTTAAAATTTAAGAGGATGTATTGTATACTAGGCTAATTGCTACAGTGTAATTTGGAGTGACAAAAAAGCATAACAATCTTCCAATCTATTACTGGATAATGGTGTAACATTCTGTGTAGGGTTATGTGATAAAGTTACTAAATGATAATCCACTGAAGCTGATAGAAAAGACAGCAGGACTGGTTCTATTAGTGAAATGTTGTCACTGCACATGGATGGTATTGTACTACAACAAAAGGTAAACTATCTGAATCTAAGTGTGAGCAATGTATGAGTGGGGAGCCATTATTAAAAAAAAAAACTAACAAAAAACCCAAACCAAGAATAAGACTTCTCACAAGCACTTCAAATAACTTTTTACAAAAGTTACAAAATATTCTACAAAAATATTTCTTTTCTTTGAGACCGGTTTTCACTACATAGTCAAGGTGGGCTTGAACTCACAATGTACGTAACCCAGGCTGGTCTCTAACGCATTAGCCTTCTGCATCAGCCTCCTGGGTGCTGCGATTATAGGCAGGCGACATCATGCCCAGCTCTCAAAAATGTTTCTGAAACACTCTGCAATCTTGTTTATTTAAACTGTTACTTACACAAAGCCAGGAAAGTGTGCTTGGAATTCATCAAGACCAAGACTCTTCTTAGTAAGTCCTTGTTCATAATATAATTTTTTATGTGGTAAGTGTGATGTTCCACACAAAATGTGAGTAACTCTAAAATTAAGGCAAGTAGCTGTGCTGTTTGATAATTATCTAAAAAAGAAAGTCATCTCATGAAAATAAATACTGCAGTACATCTAAACAGAATAAATAAAGCTTATACCCTATACTTTAGAGCAAAAGTCCCACTATATTTCCTCTATTTTCACATCAGTTAAAAAGGCTAAAATTTTTTTACTTTTTTTTTTGGTTTTTGGTTTTTTTCCGGTACCGGGAATCAAACTCATGACCTCTCGCTTGCCAGGCAGGTGCTGTGCCGCTGAGCTAAATCCCCAGCCCCCATTTTTACTTTTTTATTAGGCAGACGGAAAGTACTATCAGTTTTACCTTCAAAAGATTCTTTAAGGCTTTTGTGTAAAAAGTGTAATAAGAAACAAAAATTCAATACTACAGATATGATGACAAAATGGTAATGTTTCCTTAGTAATAGTGTTTCTTTAGTTAAGTGTTCTCATTATTAATATTAATGAATTGATAAAAGGTCCCATAGTACAGGAAACACCTTAAATTTTTGCCTAAAGTAGCTCAATGCAAATTTCTTAAAATAAATTAATAGGGTTTCTTTTGACACTTTTTTTTTGTACTGGGAATGGAACTCAGGACCTTGCACTGGCCAGGCAGGCACTTGTGCTGCTGAGCTGTAACTCCAGCTAACACATTTTAAAGGAAAGGATATTCTGAGTATTTAAATAGTAAGTGAAAATAAGACATTGAGATTTTTCAATAATTTTAAAAACAGCAACTCATTCAATCATAAAGAGAGGGGCACTGAAATAAATTAGCCTGAGGCTAGAGCAAGAGACTTTAGTTTATACATTCATAAATGATTCTGAATTGTTTCCCAAATATCAAATTTTAAATGTGTATCAAGGTCTTATATGGATAATCATAATCATACTCTATTAAAAATTGTTTAAGTAAGGAAGTTAAAACTGTGAGGAAATTATGGAATCATAGCCTTATAGAACAGGAAAAAAAATCAACACCAGGTATAACTATTTTATTTACACAAGATTATACACACAAATATTCTGTGGAGCAAAGCTGCCATCAGGAATAAGACAGCGTTCTTTGTAATAACAGAATGGCCATGAATAAAATAATTATGGTATTTCAAGGATTGTTACTACTTTGAATGTGAGTAAAAAGTTTTACTTGCTCTGATCTATGTACCAGCCAGTACACCATAGCCAAATTTTGAACTAGTCCCATACCATTTTAAAAAATTGTCATTTTTAAATTCTCAATTTTTATTTATAAAAGATCTTAAAAATAATGATATATAGCCTTAAATGTCTTATTTTCACTTTCCTACATTAATTCTACAAATTATTCTTATCTCTAATGTAATCTCTGAACAGACCTCTGATTTGAAACTGGCTCTCCTGGAGCTTTGCTGAGCCTGGCAGAAGAGATGCAATGCTAGGTGCACAGAGCACATACACCTTCAATACTGTCAGGCCCACACCTGCTACATATGTTCTAAGGGGTATGACAACAGACTTAGGGTTATAGACAATAAACATCAGATTATCATTAAGTATAGTTTAGTTCCATCAGATTGTCATAAAGTATAGTTTAGTTGTAGTTTATTAGATTTAAAAAATAAAAACTAAACCTTCAAAACAAGGTCATAAAACAAACTGCTAATTTATAGGAAAAAAACCAAAAATTCTGAGCAAAAAAGTAAATCTATTCTTGGATTTCATTGTTATTTTGAAAATATGTTTACTTAGCCTCATATAGAGAAAAGCTTATAATGTACATTCGTTCAAAAATACGAATTTCTACTTACCAGGACAAATTGTGTTGCTTTTACTAGATCCAACAAATTTATCTATGAACAACAACAACAACAAAAAACCAAAAATACATTAGTAACATTTTACACTTACCTAGTACTTAATAATGTATAATACCCACCTTGAATCAGACTCTTCTTTTAGCCTCATAAGACCACTGAGACTCTATTCTGGGCACTGTGTGAGCCTGTAATCCGAGTACTCGGAACTGAGGCAGAAACCAGCCTGGATTACAAAGCCACACCCTATCTCAAAAATACCAAGGGAAAAACAAACAAACCCCAAAACAACAACAACAAAAGTACAGAGTTGGTTGGTTGTTTTGGTCAAATATTATACACACACTTCCAGTCTTTTATAGAACTGGGTACAGATGTAGAATTATTAAAAGACAATACAACAAAGTACTCAGATTTAAAAAGTGAGATTACAACCAGAGATAAGACTAATGAATCTTTTATTCATCACCCAAAAACTGAGATGTCTGATTTGCATATTTAAAAATGCAAAACAAGAAGTTTAAAAATTTCAGAATAAAAAAACTCAGTAACATGTTTATGCTTTTTTTTTTTTTTTATCTTTTTGAGACAGGGTTTCACTATGCAGTTCAGGCTGGCCTTAAGCTTACTTTGTAGCCCAGGCTGGCCTTGAACTCACAACGATCCTCCTGCCTCAGCCTCCCAAGTGCTGGGGTTACAGGTGTGCACCACCCAGTTTATGCTTTTTATTTCCTAAAATAAAGTAAGCAAGATATTTTCTACCCTAGTCATACAAACATATTTGTATAGGGAAATGTAGGAACACATACTGGAACGTATTACTATTATTTACTGTACTTGGGATGAACCCTAAGGGCAGCCTTCCACTGAGTTACATCCCTACCATTTTATTTATTTAGAGACAGGTTCTTGGCTAAGTTTCCCAAGCTGGCCTCAAACTTGTGATCCTCCTGCTTCAGCCTCCCAAGTAGCTGGGATTCCAGGCATATGCCACTGAACCAAGACTGAAGATTATTTGTAAATAATCTGCAACAAAAATCTAGAAATATGTACATTAGAAGGAGAATGGCTAAATTACAGCATACTCAATACTATAAAAGAATTAGCAAGAATTCTGGGTTATCAGTAAGAACAGATCTCAAAAACTGCACTGGATAAAAGGAAAAACATAATATGTATAATGGAAGTAATTTATGAAATTTAAAAATAAAAAAATAGAAATAAGTGGTTTTTGCCAGGCGTGGTGGCACATGCCTGTAATCCCAGCACTGAGGAGGCTGAGGCAGGAGAATTATTGTGAGATCAAGACCAGCCAGGGGTACAAAGGGAGCTCAAGGCCAGCCTGAACTGCGTAGTAAGATCCTGTCTCAAAAAGAAAAAAACAACAAAAAACCTTAAAATCAGTATCTGCCTTACTCAACTTTTTGACTGACCCATCAATTTCTGATCCTGATGCTGAGAAAATAGTGGACGTTTACCGGACTGTAATGCCAGATTATTCTCCAAGAGGACAGTTCTCTTAGATGTGTGTGAAGGCAACACATTTGTCCAGCTCATTCTAACCCTTTGGGAACATTCTCCTGTTTTGAAGTATCTATCTCTCCTTCCTCAGTGTGGAGTACTTTTCTATATCATTCTCTTCTACTACTTTTCTTTTTTTTTGATTTTTTTTCTGGTACTAGGAATCGAACTCATGACCTCGCGCTTGCCAGGCAGGCTCTGTGCCACTGAGCTAAAGCCCAGCCCCTCTTCCACTACTTTTCAAGAGTAAATTCTGTTATATGAAACATCAATAGTCTGTTAATTTTAACATTTATTTCACATCTTTTTAAAAAACAGAAATTATAAGCAGATAAACAAGAGAACCTACCCTTACCCTTTTCACATTTGTCTTCTGAAGTATTAGTCAAAAGTGGTGCTGTGAGGACATGCATACAATGGTTGTAGAAGAAATTTAGAAACTCGCTTTTTTCAGTTTTCTGAAACATACAAAATTCTGAAAAATTATTACCTTCATAATTACAAAACACTAAGAATTAGTAGTGCAGATTAAAAATAAACAACAAATACTTTAAGATACTATGAAAGGGCTGGGGATTCAGCTCAGTGGCACAGTGCCTGCCTGGCAAGCACGAGGTAGTGAGTTCCATTCCCAGTACCGGGAAAAAAAAACCAACCAAACAAACAAAGATACTATGAAAGAGGGCCAAACTGGTAATATTCACTTCAATTTTACATCTGCAGCATGAAAATCAAATCCATTTCATATGATATATCAAATAAAAATGAAAGCAAGAAAAAGGCTAGCATTATAAAGTTTTTCCACAAAAATCAGAGAACAATTGTTTTTTTTTGAGATGCCAGTGATCTGAAGAATGACTCAGTCTACCGTACATGATCATTCAAGTAACAGCAATATATATTGCATATCTGAAAATTCTTGAGATTAGATTTCAAGTGTTTTCACCACAAAAGATCAAGATAAAAACACAAACAAAACACCCAAATAAATTAGAACAGCATGCACTATCCACTGCTGAGCATTTGTTTTTTTGTTGTTGTTTTTCCAATACAACCAAGAACTGTATAAAACTGTCATCCCTAAAAATAAGACTCAAAAGTACAAAGAACATGTAAATATTTTCCTGAAGAAAAATATTTTTTAAAAAGCCATATGATTAACTCAACTGTTTAAAATTTAGAACCTTGTACTTAACCACCTATCTGAATTTCAAAAACTACTCAATCAAATATCAAGACACTAGAAGAAAAAAGTTAGATCCATTCTTTAAATTTAAAGTTTATGTTTTTGCAAGCTATTCTTTGTTTTTTAATTAGATTAATCAATTCCATGTTGCACTGAGTTTGCAGGTGGGATGGCCAGAAACATCCTTAGCATCCATTTCTTGACTGCTATTGGAGAAAACTGAACTGTTTGGGAATATTTAATAATGGTATAAAGAGAACCAAGTATCTTTCAGTGTGCTTATATATAGCCCTGCTGTGTACTTTTCCCTCTTTCTGACACTAAATTTCCACCTATGGCTTACAGTTTGACATTTAATTTATCAGAGTTGTTCTGTACATCCCGCCCCCTCAGGGAAAACTTCATGTGGTTTACTGCCCGTTTTTTGCTTACTTTTCAGGTTTGTACTACAAGGCTTACTAATAAAAATAAAATGTTATGGAAAAAAATAAATGTAAATGTTTATAATTTAGAAAAAAAAAGCTTTTACTTTTTTGCCACTAAGTTTTACAAAACTGGGTCCACAAACTTATGAGGGAATTTTATTAAGTATCCTTTTACACTGAGATAACCACTATTTATATTCTGGAATCCTTTTTTCAGAATTAAATCCTTAAATCCTTTTTTATGGCTTAGGTAGTTACAATTCTTCAGTAGTACTTTGATTTTTTCTTTTCTTATTATAATAAAACCATATTAATATAACTTTACCATCTTACCTACCACTTTAAAATATACAGTGTAGTGGGTTACATATATTCACACTACTATAATTTTTAAGAAGTTAACATGTAAGAGGCCAAGGACTTTAAGTGGTATTGCTAATTCTTTATTAAGATTTTAACAGGTTACAATGTTGTATTTGTTGCAAATGAAACTGCCACAAGAATACCACTGCTATTTGAATACCAAATGTATAAATACTTATGGAGGTGTGTTTTCTTTCTCATAATTTTATTACAAAACCATCTAAAACTAACCAAGCAAAAACATTTTCACCTCTGGGCAATTTCTTACATTAGTTGTAGCCAGCATGTTCTCTGGATCAATTAGAGTACGAAGAAGTCCCATTAACTGAACTGCACCTCCTAGCTCAGGATCAGTGTCACAGATCATTTGTTCAATTACTACGTTAATAAGAAGGATATCCTGAAAGATAACATGTTTCCATTAGACCAAGTCTGGACACAGACAAATATGATAACTGAAAAAACAAAATCAGATATAAAGAAAAAACAAAATGGAAGAGCTTATTTAAAACTTTTTCCTTCTGAATGTTTTTCAAAGTCCTAGAAACAAACAAAAAGCAGATCATGCCTCAGTTTTAAGGGAAGTGGAAAACAATCATTTACCAGTAATTCTTGTTCACTGGCGGTTCCAGCCAGGTTTCATGCTCAGGCATAAGTTTTGTAGTTGGCTAAACAAGTATGATCACACATCATATAACCCTAAATTACAGACTTTTAGCTTCTAACAAAAATTAGTAAATATGTAAATAAACAAAAACCTTCCCTAGTCTCTCTCCTGAAAGTTACAAGTGCACAACAATTCACAGACAAGAAAGGGAATACTATGTTATATAATCTTTAATGTCAGGTGGATTTGTTACATTAGTACTGTGCTTTGGTTTTAATACAAAGAAACTACAAAGTAGTTTGCAGATACAAACTTTCTTTGCAGGGGCTGGGAATTTAGCTCAGCGGCACAGCATCTGCCTGGCAAGCGCAAGGTCGTGAGTTCGGTTCCTGGTACTGGGAAAAAAAACCCAAACAAAACAAAACAAAACAAAAAAAAAACAACTTTCTTCGCACTTATTTTTTTTTAAAAGTAGAAATCCTAAGGAGGCACACCCATTAATTTTCAAATCAATGATCAGTTCAGCTAGAGGGGTAAAAAGGATTAGTGGTGAGGACCATATGACCACAATGTCACATTTACTATCTAGACTTTAAAAACACCAACATTCATGTAACTTTAACCAGTTTCTGAGAAACATCTCAAACCTGAAATAATCCTACTCCAGACTCCCAAATAGCTGACATTACAGGGTAGCAAGATCCTGTCTCAGAATAAAATTTAAAAAAGGGTTTGATGGGCCATGGATTCAATCTCAAGTAGTACAAAAAGCAAACAAGTATCTTGAGATTGTGATACATCTTGTAATTGATGGCATTCTACAATCACTATCAGTCAAGCAGTAATCAAGGAATTTACATGAATTTACACTAGTAGAAAACATTTTACTGATAGTTAATTTCTGAGACTATCAAGAAAACATTACCATTTGTTTCACATCTTTTTCTTTGTTTGTTTTTTGCAGTATCGGGGATAGAACTCACAACCAAGCGCTTATGCCACTGAGCTATATCCCCAGCCCCAAACATTACCATTTGTATATATTAGGTTCTATGAATACCATAAACAATTATGAAAAAAGAAAATATGTCAAGAGCAGGAAGAATACACTAAAGAAGTAGAATAAAACTGATCTGCATTTTCAAAAATATTAATATAACATTGCCCCCTACTCCACTGGGATTGAACTAGGACCTGCACTCTGAGTTACATGTCCAGCCCTTTTTTATTTATTTTGAAACAGGGTCTCACCATGTTGTTAAACTGCCCAGGGAGGTAAGGAACTTTTGATCTTCCTGCATCAGGCCCCTAGGGTGCTGGCATTACAGGTGTGAACCACAATACCCAGCTTAACATAAGAATTTAATAAAAAGAAACTCAAAGAGTAAATAAGATCCAAAAGGTACAACAGATATAATGAAAGGGAAAGAAACTGCTCAAAAGGAAAGAACAACTGGGATGGGGGAAAACAGAAAAGGAAGGGGAAAAAATACTATGTATATATATACAAAATAGCTAAGATAATTATACTACTAATTTTTATTAGTTCATTGAAAGGAACAGGTAGTGTTTATATTGTTTGGTCAATTTTGCATGCCTGTACCTGGTAATCTGAGTAACTACTTTGAAGACAACAATATGCAATATAATAACCATTGTTAATTTCATATCATCCTTTTGAAATTGTGTATCGTTTTTCTTTCTTTAAAATAAAAAAAATAAACTGAATGAATGCTATAAATATGTATTTCCAGTGTATCAACCCTTTCTAACCTGTAAGAAGTGCACAACAATACCTCCTCAGATTCTAAATTAGAAGTTAATGGTCCAGTTCCTTAAGTGTCTGAAATGGCAAAATGGCCTGGACAAAGAAAACCTAAAATGATTTTTAAAAGATAGTGTACTTCCTAATATGACACAGAGGAAACATTTCTGAATCACTCCTGCCACAGAAGTAACTTGAATATCTTTAAGAGGAAACATGAGACAAATCCAAATTATTGAGATATTGGATCAGAAATTCTGTCTTGGTTAAAATAGACATTATGGCACAATTAAAATAGGAATATAAGCTATAGGAAGCATTGTACCATCATTTATGCACTTTATTTTTCAACGGTTCAAAAAGAAAGTATGTATGATGAGTGTATATATAAAATAGAGGCAGCATGCACTGAAGTCTGGGTTTGACTTCACCAGACAGCAGTCCAGCACCACCACCAGCAAAAAAGACATTAAACTCAAAATATTTGAAGATGTAATTTAATAATAATCACGCAAGCATCAAATTAAAATTCAGAATCAAAGTACTTCCTTAAGAAGGCCCTAATTGTACTTTAATTAAATTTTACTTAACAATAAATTATTTTTAATATAAGATAGAGTACTTAAATTACAACTATACATTCCTTTTGCTCTTAAAATATTTTAAGGTGAAAAGTTTATTTCTGTAGTGGAAAGACACAAAACTAGTATCATTATTCAACTTTCATTCCCACTTTAAAAATACATGAACAAGTGAAAGCAAACTATTAGTTACATTAGATAAGAATCTGACCTGCAAATCTTGTAAGGGATTAAAATTACATTTCATTAGCCCTTCAAATAAAAAAATCAGAATTTAAAAATCCAATCAGATTGTAATATACCCCAATACTGAACTGAACCTTTTCTCCTAGGCAACAAACAAATCAACTCTACATATTCTGACCTGCCAAAGTCACAACTAATTTTGTCTAAAATTGAGATTATGATTAAAAATTTTCTTACAAGTTTGTAAACAGTATTGCAAAGGCAGTTCACACAGAACTGCATCATTATTACTTACATCATCACTTTGCTGGGCTTCTTGCATTACAAATTCTCGGACCATAGAGGGGCTAAATTCTACTAGATAAGAAAATATATCTGTAGCCGCTGCTCTGACTTGCAAATCATCCATGCCCTGATAAAAGGAAAGGTAGATTAAAGACTGTCAATAAGTTATTCATGTATTCCTCTTTTATTTCCCCAAAACCATGCATTATTTTGCAAGAATTTGGATTAAGACATTGAACTGCAATTAAAATACATCTCTCCATCCTTTGGCTCTTGTCTTTTTATAAATATTACAATTTTGGTGCAGGTGATTGATCAGTTTGTTTTTTTAAACCATTAAAGAGAAATATTTGGAGATTCCTCAAAAAACTAAAAATACAAATTCCACTGGATCCAGCTATTTGTCTTCTAGGTATCTTCCCAAGAGAGTTAAAGACATGCATATCCATGTTTATAGCACCACAATTCGTAATACATGAATCTTGGAAGCACCCTATATGCCCATTAACAGATGAACAGATAAAGAAAATAAAGTATTTAGACACAATGGAGACACTCTGCCATAATGGATAAACTGAGTCATTTGAAGCAAAATGAATGCACTTTGAGGCCATAACATTAAGTAAGATAAATCAGACATATGAGGTTAACTATTGCATGGTTTCTCTTGTATGAAAAATCCAAAACAAAAAGAAAAAAGTAAAATACAGATAATAGGTAAATAAGGAGACAGATCTTTTGCAAAAGGGAAGGGGACCAAAAGATGGAGGGAGAGCGCGAGAAGGGATGGAGATGAAAAAGAATTAAGGTGAGTCATGTACATGTACCAACTCTCCCTGCAGAATGTGGTCATTATGTACTACAAACGTGTCCTAGTAAGACAACAAAAACTGAAAGAAAACCCAATATGGTAGACTTCAAAATGACTAGAGTATCAAATTCCCAACTGACAAAAACTGATTAATGACTGAAGAAATCAGAAATGCTTATTACCCTGATTTGATTATGGTATTATATACATGCATTCAACTGCCATAATGTACCCCATAAAGACGTACAAATATACCTCAGTTTTTAAAAAGAACTCCATACAGAATATTTCAATCAAAGTCAATCTCTAATTTCTAAAATGAAAAATTTGGGGAGATGAAAATTACTATGCACTTCACAATCCGACACACATATATAGAATGTCCTACCAATTCATTCAGCATCAGAAGGTACTGGGGCAGATTTGAGTCTGACTGGTCTTTCAGTCTCATATCTTCCTTGTTTTATTGGTAAATGAACTGGACCAGAGGAGCCAAGGACCTTGCTCAAGACAAACATATGCCAGAAGCAGAATCTGCCATCCTTATTCTCTGTTCCAAATCTGCCAAGGGGTGTGTTATCCCCTCAACCCTTGAAGAGTCAGGGCACGATATTCCCAAGCAAGAAGCTTTCTTGATCTAGGACAGCAGAACTTTCTACAATGATAAAATTGTTCTGTATTTGCCCTGTCCAATATGGTAGCCAGTAACCATATATGGCTACTGAGCATCTGAAATATGCCTAATGCATGTGAAGCAGTGAATTATTAATTTTGATTCATTTAAATTTAAAAAGCTGCAGGTGGTGCTGGATTGGTCATAACAGTTCTAGAAATACTTGAGGTCAGGGCCATATCTTGCTCATTTTAGTGTCTAGAATAGTATTTCCTCATGGCAGAGATTCAATAAATGGTTACTGAACTGAATGTATAAGTCCTGAATGCTGCAAGAAGTGCAACTGCTTTGAACCTACGTCTGTGTACCCCAGAGTTGTATGATAAACTAGCAGAAAATTTTAATGTTAATTTATGTTATGGTAATAATGAAATTATACCTATAGAAATAATAAGCTAATACTTTAAAAAATCCATAGAATTTAAATATAAGAAAAAGCACAGAACTATTGGTGGTGATATATGCCTGTAATCCAAGTACCTTAGGAGGCTGAGGCCACAGGAGAGCACTGCAATCCCAGCTTGGGCTCTTAGTGACAGCCTTGTCTCAAAATTTTAAAAAGGGCTAAGAATGTAGCTCAGTTCAATCCTCAGTCATACCACCCCTCCCCAAGTCAGACAGGGTTATAAAGGAATGCTTCAAGGATGCTGTTACAAAAACCCAGATAGGAGCTTGAGACATATCTCAGTGGTGAAGAGACTGCCTAGCACACACAAGGCCCTGGGATTGAATCCACCCTCCAAATCTAGGGGGAGGATTTATTTAAATATATGCAAAAACTTAAATGCTGTCTTCTAACTAAGGCCTCAAAGGTTACCAGGATCAGTCTTTTCTCCTCAATTTGCAAAATAACTAAACCTATAATCCACAACTTGCCTAATAGAAAGTATTCTTGGAAACACTTTTTGGGCATTTTTACTCCTTTTCCATAACTTATTTTTCTAAGCCAATGACTGTGAAAACAATCCTAGCAATTCTGTAAGTGTGGTCAAGAAAATCCTAGCAAGGGATCTAAAACCCTTTCAAGTAGTATAAAAGATTAAAACTGTTTTCATAATAGATAATATTAATGATTATTTATCTGCCTTTTTCAATCTCTGACAATAATGGGTTACTTATTTAAAATGAATACTATTAAAATTTCCCATCTTAATTTTTTGTATAGTAAATGCCAATGGATAAAACTATTCCACTCACTGGTCTAAAAAGACAAGATATTTTATTGCTATCTATAAAATATATTTAACACTGTTACAAAGAAGACTTTCAAAATAATTAAGGGAGGAATCTCTACACTGACTTCCACAGTGGTTGCACCACTCTACACTCCCAACAGTGGAGAAGGGTTCCTGTCTCCCCACAGCCCCTCCAGCATTTGTTATTGGTTGCTTTCTTGATGACAGCCATTCTTTCTGGAGTGAGATGGAATCTCAACATTGTTATAATTTGCATTTTTCAGTGATACTGAACATTTTTGCATATATTTTTTTACTATTTGTTTTTCTTCAAGTGAGAAGTGTATATTCATCTCAGATGCCCATTTTTGGATTGCATCTTTAAATTGGGTGGGGGGCCGCTGATTTTTTTCAATTCTTTATATACTCTAGATGTAAGTCCTTTGAAGGATAACTGGCTTTTTTCCCCACTCCATGGGTTGTCTTTTCACTCTGCTGGTGATTTCTCTTGCTGTGCAAAAGCTTTTTAATAGGATGAGATCCTAGTTATTGATTCTTTATATTATTTCCTATATGACTGGGGTTTTGTTCATGAAATCTTTGCATATACCTATGTGTTTAAGGTTTCTACCTATTCTCTCTTTTAGTAGATTTAGTGTTTCTGCTTTAATTTTTAGATCTTTGATCCATTTTGATTTTGGTTTAGTGCATGGTGATAGACAAAGGTCTAGTTTTAGTCCTTGCTGGTGGAAAGCCAGTTTTTCTAGAACCATTTATTAAAGAGGCTATCTTTCTTCTACCGAATTTGTTTGGCTCCTTTGTCAATGATAAGGTGGCTAGTGTGCTTGCAGTTGTTGTTTCTGCATCTTCAAATCTGTTCCACTGATCTTTGCATCTTTTTTTTCCCCGTTACCATGCTGTTTGTATCATAGTAGCTTTGTAGTATAATTTCAAGTCATAGATTGAGATGTCCCCTGCCTTGCCTTTGTTGCCCAGAACTGCTTTTGCTATTTGAGGTCTCTTCCAGTTCCAGATGAATTTTAGGAATACTTTCCCTAGTTCTGTGAGGTATGCTAATGGCATTTTGATCGGGATTGCATTAAATCTGTATAACAATTTTGGGAGTATGCCCAATTTTTACTATGTCCTTCCTATCCATAAGCAAGGGATATCTTTCTATTTTCTGACATTCTCTTTGATCTCATTCCTCTTCTAGGTATCTTCCCAGAAGAGTTAAAAACATCATACCACAACAATATACGTGCACCCACGTTTATAGCAGCAAAATTTGTAATAGCTAAATCTTGGAAACAACCCAAATGTCCATCAACAGAGGAAAGGATAAAGAAGATGTGATTTTTTTTATACAGTGGAGTACTACTCTGCCATAAAGAAGGACAAATTTGAGACATTTCTATGTATATGTATGCAACTGGAAACCATACCCTTAAGTAAAATAAATCAGATTCACATGTATAAACATCATATTGTCTCCCTGATGTGAGAAACTGAAAGAGTAAAGAGGGACCAAAATGTACAACAGATATTGCAAAATAGGAAGAACTTATTCAAAAGGAAAGAAAAAGTAGGGTGGGAGAAGGAGAAAAGGAAGAGAGAAGGAAAAAAAATAACTAAAAAATGAATAAAATGGAAACAAATCTGAATAAATAGAGAGGGGAAGAGGGGCTTAAGGGAGGAGAGGGTTGGGGAAAAAAAGAGTAATCATAATATATCATGTACAGGTACAAATTTCCTATGATGAATATAATCATTATGTATATCTAAAATGTACCAATAAACTTAATTTAAGAGAACAAACAGAAGAAGGATTTTTATTCACCTAAAGCTGTGTTACATGGAAATGATTACATACTGACATACCAAATCAAATATATCTGAAAACTGAAACTATTCTTCTGTTAATACAATGGTGAATAATAAACTACAGAATTCAAAATGCCTTACCCAATGTGTTCCATGTTTCCCCTGAAATAAGACTTTGCTGGTAAATAATCAGCCTTGAGAACTACAGAGATCAAAAATGCAGGCACTAATGAGCCTCTTCTTGTCTTTCCTTATAGAATTGCCACTGAGCAAGAGAATAGTGATGGTAGGTAAGGTAAGACAGGCTGATAGGGGCTGGCATATTTTGATCTGTAGGTCTTATTTTTGGGAAAAGAGGTTATACATGTATATTTTATACATATGTATATATGTATGTATGAGTGTGTATGTGTATATATGCATTCAATATACTTTACTGTAATAAACTGTTTCCCATTCATAATATAAATATCTATTACAAACTCAGAATTTCAAAAATATGAAAAGAACCCATACAATTACCATTACAATTTCAAGCGCAGGAAGAATTCCCAATTTTGCTAAGGTTTTGAAAAATGCATCCCTGTTTTGAGGTTGTAATGTCTGAGAAAATGCACAAAATTCCTTGAAAAAATTAACCTGCAATGTTAAAAAAAATTATAGTGAGAAGTTGATAAACATAAAAATAAATTAGGCACACTATTTCAGTTACTACAGTGTGGGATTCACACTTCTGAAGGATCTTGTTTTTTTCATAATATCCTGGCTCCTTAGAACCTACATTAGAAAAAGTATTAAAAACTAGCATTTCATTAACAGTTAACTTTGCATTATTCCTCAAACACTGAATCTCTCTAAATACATAGCAGTGCAAAACTGCCATGTAAAGCATGTGCACAGAAACTGTCCTATGGTAAGCTGGCTGGGTTCTCACAAAACCCTCTTAACCATGGCACAATTTTAGGAATTAGAAGTAACATTAGTGATTAGAGCTTAAAACACTAATTTTATAAATGAGAAAACGAGTATGCTATGATAACTACCCAAAGATGACTCAGAAGTCCTTTTTTTTCCCTTTTCCTTTTTTGTTTTTTTTGTCATTCTGAGACAGGGTCTCGCTATGCAGTTCAGGCTGGCCTGGAGCTCACTTTGTAGCCCAGGCTGGTCTCAAACTCACAATGATCCTCCTGCCTCAGCCTCCCGAGCATCCATGTTTATAGCTGTAATTATAGGGATGCGCCACCACGCCCAGCAACTGAGAAGCTCTGAAGTCAATAATCTTTCATTGTTTTGTAGAATACCCAAATCTGATTATGTCTAAAAAAATGGTAAATGTCTAAGAAAAAGCAATCACTATTCTTTCCCTGCAAACAGTTTGTATTTTGAAAAACATCCTTATAAAAATACTAAAATATGGAAAATATTTCCAAAACCCAAATTATTTGCCATTTACTTTGTCAAGAAGCATTTTCTCTACCCCTCTTGTTTAGAAAGAAAAGCATCTCTAGTATATAAGTATTGATAACTACAAAAATGTTTTTGCAGTTTTGTCTCGATATAAAGCCACTTAAATGCTTTGAGGATTTACAAGCCATTCAAATTCTCTCATTCAGGGGGAAAAACATACCAAAACATTGTAAGAGTTTTCTAAGATACATAAAAACAACAAATTTTTAGAAATTTTGAATGGTCATTTTAGAGTTCAATTTAAAACATTTTTATCACATACTAATTATAAACAATTCAACAAATTCAAGATTAAAGGTTATGCAAGCCAAATGAGTAAGTCCTCTTTAAGAATATGAATTTCAGAATGAATAACTGGGACCTCACCCTATTAAAAAATTTTTGCACATTAAAAGAAATCACCAACAGAGTGAAAAGAAAACTCACAAACTGGGAAAAAATTTTAGCCAACTGTCCCTCAGACAAAGGACTTTTACCCAGAATATTTAAAGAATTTAAAAAAAAAAAAAAAATCAAAGGGCTGGGGATATAGCTCAGAGGCACAAGTGCCTGCCTGGCAAGTGCAAGGTCCTGAGTTTGATTCCTGGTACCAAAAAAAAAAAAAAAAATCAAGCCCCCCAAATTCAAAGACCCAATCCAAAAATGGGCATTTGGGATGAATACACACTTCTCAGATGAAGAAATACAAATGGCAAGTTAAGATATGAAAAAATGTTCAAGAGCATTGGTTATTCAAGAAATACAAATTAAAATAACACTGAGATTCCATCTCACGACAGAAGAATAGCTATCATCAGAAATCAAGGGATAACAAATGCTGGAGGGGCTGTGGGGAAAAAGGAACCTTTCTCCACTGCTGGTGGGAATGCAGACTGGTACAACCACTGTGGAAATCAGTGTGGAGATACCCCAAAAAACTAGGATTAGAGGTCCCATTCAACCCAGCTATTGCCCTTATGGGTATTTTTCCAGAAGAACTGAAAACATACCACAGCGATGTATGTGCATCCATGTTTATAGCAGCACAATTTGTCATAGCTAAATCTTGGAAACAACCCAAATGCCCATCAACTGAGGAATGGATAAAGAAAATGTGGTATTTTTATATAATAGAGTATTACTCAGCTATAAAGAAAAATAAACTCCAGGCTTTTATAGGTAAATGGACGCAAACTAGAGACCATACTCATTAATGAAGTAAGTCAGACCCATAGGTGAAAACGTTGTATTCTCTCCCTAGTATGAAAAAACGAACAAGTAAATAAGGTCTGAAATGTACAATAGGTATTGTGAAATGGGAAGAAACTGTTGAAAAGTAAAAAACTGATAAAGGGAAAATGAAATGAAAAAAGGAAAAAAATATATGTATATACAAGATAGTTAAGACTATTATACAGTTAATTTCTCTTAGTTCATTAAAAAAGAAAGTCTTCTGCTAATACTGTATAGACAAGAGAACATATACGTATCTTTTACTCTCAGTAACTACCAGGAAGACAACAATATACAAAGTATTAACTATTGTAACTGTCCTAATATCTTTTTTGAAATTTGGCTTCCCTGTTCTGCTTATCTTTTCTTTTTCTTAAAAAAAGAAGGAACAACTGGGATGGGAGGAAGGAGGAAAGGGAAATTACACACACACACACACACACACACACACATACACGATAGCTAAGACAATTGTACCACTAGCTGCTACCGATTTACTGAAAGGAACTGTTACTGTTTGTTTGATCAATCTTGCATTCTTACATCTGGTAACCTGAGCAACTTGGTTGAAGATAACAATATGTAATATAACAACCACTGTTAATTTCCTGTGGTCTTATTTTGAAATTCTGTGTCATTTTTATTGTTTTTGTGTTGCTTTGTTTTTGTCTTTGTTGTCATTTTTTCTTTCTTCTTTAAAATATAACTTACCAATTCACGCCGTTTATCATCATCTGTAGCCTCATCTGTTAACTGTGCAAAAACTTCAGACAAAAACTTCTCGTCTTCCTGCATGAAAAGAAATTATTATGAAATATTAATAAAAATATTACATTAATTTATGATTTACACAAAGTACTGTAAAACAGATGAAAACTAAATAGCATTTCATTGTAAAAGCTAAAATTTCACAGTATAGTATCTAATTTAACTAGAACTATCACTATTAATGAAGTCTTTAGAAAACCCAAGGGCTGGAGCTATATAGCTCAGAGGCATAAGTGCCTGCCTGACAAATGCAAGGTCCTGAGTTCAATTCCTGGTGCAAGAAAAAAAAAACAAACCCAAATTGATATTCTAGGGGTACTGTGGCAAAGTAATTTAATTTTGCTATCTTCTCTAGCTGTCTTTCAGGGTCTATTTACCCTTTAAACACAATTCAAACAGGTCTGAGGATCTTATTACCATTTCATAGACAATTAGAAAAACATGGCACAGGAACAGCAGTAAAGAAAGCTAAATTCTGGCAGCAAATAAGATTAAAATGCCACTCAAAACACAAACTCTCATAAAATATAAGAATCCCTGGCCAGCAATAGCTTTCTCATGTTGTAGTCTCCAAGAACATAATTAAGTAACAAAATACTGCAACACTTTACTCTGACTCTGAGGTATTAAAAGACAGGTACAGGCCAATTTCCTAGACCCTGTTTAAAAGTACAAACAAAACATAATAAACTATGTAGTTTTAACAGTGACAAAGTTTATTTGAAAGAGTAAAAGTAGGGGCTGGGGATTTAGCTCAGTGGCAAAGCGCCTGCCTGGCAAGCGCAAGGTCGTGAGTTCAGTTCCTGGTACCGGAGAAAAAACAAAAAAAAAAGAAAGAGTAAAAGTAAAGAGTGAGGGAAAAACTGGCTCTGCGGAGTGAGCAAATCCATGACAGCCTAAACTATGTACTTTTAAATATAAAATTATGTGTGAAAGTATAGGAGGGATGCACATTAAAATGTTAACTGTGGACAACAATATGCAGTGTAACAACCATCACTGAATTCCTATCCTTTTTTTGAAGTTCTGTATTGTCTTGAATTTTATTATTTTTTATTCTCTTTAAAATAAAAAAAATGCTAATTGTGGCTATCTTTTGGTGACAGATTATGAACTTTTTTGTTTTGTTTTACTTTCTTTCCCAAATTTCTACAATAAACAGTCCATGAAATTACAAAGGAAAAAATGACATAAATATCAAAATTCATTCTGATCATCATCATCCAAATCATCATTTAAATCTGCTAAAAGAAAATTGCTGGGAAAAAAAAAAAGAAAATTGCTGAATTTATCAGTGCTTTTATTCTTTTTTTTTTTTTGTCTTTTTGAGACAGGGTCTCACTATGCAGCTCAGGCTGGCCTTGAGCTCACTTTGTAGCCCAGGCTGGTCTCAAACTTGCAATGATCCTCTTGCTTCAGGCTCCTGAGTGCTGGGACTACATCAGTGATTTTAAACTTTAGTTACTTTTTCAAACTTTACTTTTATGAAGTGCCATTTCCATTAATTTTACTTATTTAAAGTGGTATGTCTTAAAAATGTTCGTAGCAATAAGATCCAAGTGGATTATCCATTAAATGATATTGATTCCTTAAATCTTTTATGAAATATGGCAGAGCATACATGAAAAAATACATGAATAATAACCTTTATGTACAATCATACAGTGTAGTTCTCCCAGCAAACACCAGTGGGTGCTACTCAAACATGAAGCACTGGGAGATAAACCTTTTCATTATGCTGACTGAGAATGTTGTTTGTTATTTATAGCACTGACTCCTTTTTATTATTTTGATAAAGAAGTACATATTTACTTCTACTCACGTCTTTAATAATTTTTTATCTTCCTATATGTCTCCTACACTAAATCTTCATCCTCTCCTGTCTGAAGACTTTTAATGTTTTTCAGAATATTTTTACAGAATAAAGTTTCAACTCCTTGATAAATGCAATTTCCCATTTAAATTCTTCTTACATGATTTAAGTACTTGTGAGTTGATAGCCAGAACTGCATAAAATGTTATACATATAAGAAATCTCAAGTATTATGCAGTTTATTAGGAGAATGCTTTCTGATTGCTTATATATTTTTTTTAAATTTCTAGCATTATTCTTGATAATAATCTCTAAGCTACAAAACTGTGCTTCAATGTATACTGCAGGAAAAAATTACTGACATCTTTTAAAGGCTATCATATGGTTAGAACGTCTTTTCCTAAATCCTTACTTCCCTAAGTAATTAAGTTAATCTTTTAAAATCACTTTTGATTTTCTTTTCTACTTGAGTTTTTGTTTTAACAAAACATAATTATGTAAATTAAATTGTGTGTGGTTATTCTTCTGGATCACAACAAAACGGGAAGAGAAGTTGCTTGTACAAAGTCTAATCAAACACTTTTCTTTCAAATTTAATGTAAACAAGCAAAGCAAAAGTGAAAACACTCACAATGCTTAAAATGACTTCAACATGGTAATTTAAAATTAGACCAGGCTTTATGATTTTTACTCAAGACACTGCCTAGTTCAATTTTAAACTGCAAAAGGCTGAGGTGCAACATGTGGACTTGTCTGATGCTAGTGATAGAATTAGCATGTAGAATTTGGGTCTTTAAAAAATGTCACTCTTACTTTAGAATAGTTTCCTAAGTTCAAACTTAAGAATCAACTACAGCAAAACACACACAAGCTAGAAAGGGCTGAATGTAATACAAATTTTAAATATGTTGAACTCTACCTGAATAAAACATCTCTTGAATCATATCACAACAAACACATTTTTTAAGGCATGTGAATATTTTACATATTTAATTAGTAACAAGTGAAAAGTTAAAAATTTCTATTATCTAAAAAATAGGTTTAAAAAAAACCTAAACCATAGATTCTCTGGGGTTTGGTCTAAGCTCAACTCTTACCTAGCACAGCGGAAATACAGTGCATACTACATGTTAAAATGTCAACATTTGAGATTACTGTCCCCAAACATTTCTAGTAATGGCAGAAATTAAACCTTCTGTTCTTAAAAGGATCTTATTCTTTAACTGCTAGTGTAGAAGTAACCTCACTATAGGCCCTCAGAAATTGAATTTATAAAATATGTTTGAAGTATATTTCTAAATTTTAAGCACTAGAATTTTGATCTATAGTTAGCCAGAAAACTCATGTTAACTAAAATCTGATCCTGTTATCATGCTTAAGATGATGTCAACATGTGTCACAGTACATAGTAGGAGCCACATGTGCTTTTATGTAACTTCTCAGTTAACCTATCTTAGGCTATTATTTATACATAGCTTTTGTACTACTAAATCTTGGTCTAGTTAATAAATATGCACATTTTCACTTGCCTTACTTGACCCATGCAACAGCAAGCTGATAGTCATTTGCGGGAGGAAAGATATGCATACTAGACAGCCAAAACGACGTAATAAAAAAGTTCATATCTAGCCAAATATTTCTACATGGAAACCTGAGTTGAGCTTTAGAAATTGAGCATTTGATGGCCCCTGGCCATAAACTTAGCTACTTTTGCTCATGCATTTTTGAAAATAGAACTAAGCATCCCTATTGGCATATATGAGATAATTAAGTGTTAAGTCCTAGATAAAAAATAAGTAGGTAGTAGTAGTTCATAGTATATACCTATTTCATAAAATGTATTTTCATGGACCAGAAATGAGTAAAACTTGTACTGGGGACTGAACTCAATACTTCACATACACTAAATAAGGGCTCTGACTCAGCTAGAACCCCAACCCCAAACTTGCTTTTTTAAAAGCTTCATTCAATTTATGTTATTACAGCTTTCACAAATAAATGTATTATAAAGTATAATATAAGATGACTTCAAAGGGCTACAAATATTTACAGAAACCCTCTAAATCAAAAATAGTCATGTGAAAAGTAGATTTCAGATTCTGAAACTAGGTTTTTCACATCAATAATGGAGTGCAACTCTATTTGCAATCTCCTAGGACTCTTTTTGTCAGCAAGTAAAATAGTACTCTGAACTGTACTGCATGATTTAATAAAAAAAAAAAACTGGTCCTATATATTATAAGAATGTGTATGTATAATCTCCCCCACACTCATTACTGGGGAATAATGAAAATTTCATTAGGTAAAAGAAAGATCTGAAAAAGTATATCCTCTATAAAAAAACAGTAACAGAAAGGTTAATATTGGTTAGAAGTGTCACAAAACAGTCTAATAGTTAAGTACTAAGTCAGAGATTTTCAATTATTTGTTCTCAAGATCCTTTTAATAACTCTAAAACTTATGACGGGCCCCAAAGAACTTTCATTACATGTATTACACTTAACATTTATCATGATTAAAATTACAACTAAAGCATACAAAAAAATTTCTAAATTCCATTAGCCACTGTTTATATAAAGTTTTAAATCAGAAGCAAATATAGGATCCAAATTTTGGAATAGGCCTTTTTTACATTTTTGCATCTCTTTTGTACTGGTTTAACAGAGACAAATTCTACACTCAATCTTATTGTGATACATTGTTTTGGCTCAAATATATTAAAAAAAAAAACAAAAACAGCCTTACACTAATAAGAAGCTGGAAAAGGGAAAACTTAAGTGACTCTCTGAAAGGGTTTTGGGGACCTTTAGGGATCCACAGACCACACTTTGTGAACCACTATCCTAAGTACATACACAGTAGCTGCTAAGTGAATTCAGTAACTGGTAAGGAAATAACAAAGGCAAGTTACTAAGACACTGAGTATAGTCTAATATCACAAGTAATGTAAAATCTTCAAAAGCATGCTTACTATAAGATGTGAAGGACTAACATAAAAAACATGATATAAAACTTGTATTTTCTTTTTTGCTTTATTTTTTGAGATGAGGTCTTGCTACGTAGCCTGGGCTGGCCTTGAATTTGCCACAATCTTCCTGCCTCAGCCTCCCAAATGCTGGGATTACATGTATGCACCACCATACCTGATGAAACTTGCATTTCAGAACTCAAGGAGACAGAACAAAATCAACTTCACATAGCCAATAATCTAACCAGTTACCATTATACAAACCAGTAACTATTTCTCAAACTGGAATAAAAGCTGACCCCCACCCACACAGACAGTATGTGCTATACTGGTAATGGAACCTAGGGCCTCTGCACGGAGCTGCAGTACCCACCAGCCTGCCTTCCTGCTTGTCTATCTATTTATTTTGAGACAGAGTCTCACTAAGTTTCCTAGGATGGGCTAAATCTTGCAATCCTCCCACCTCAGCCTCTCCCAGTGTGCTGGGATTTACAAATGTGCACCACCACACCTGGCTGTAACAAAAGATACTTTTAATAGCTGCACAGTACTGGGGCTATAGCTCAGTGATAAAGTCTTAAATGTGCCAAGTACTGGTGTAATCCCAGGAAGTGAGGAAAAAACAAAAAAACAAAACCTAAAAACCAGAGAAAACAAAACCAACAACAAAAACCAAACCCAACCCAAAGTGATACAAACAAAAAAACTCTCACAAGTATCTACAAAAGGCAAATCCATAGAGATGCAAAGTAAAACAGCAGATAACAAGACATGGGGGATATGGGGAAAGAAGTAAAACTAGTTTAATCATTAGGTTTTGTTTGGAATGATGAAACATTTTGAAAATGGAGGTGGTGACTGTTGTGTAACATTGAATATACTTCATGCCAATGAGCTGTACATTTACATGTGGTTAAAACCGTGAATTTTATGTATAACCTATGTCAATTTTAGAAAAACAAAAATTTAAAATAACAGCTGTATCACAGAATACTTAAAAATACCAAGTTTGTGTTAAAAAATTACTCTTTTTCATAAAACCACCAGGTATGTTTTCTGTGTTTGACAGTACATTTAAAGTAAACATTTTTTGAATGAAATAGCTTGAACTATTAGGTAACTCGATACTGTATCTGAAAACAGAATTGTGAAGAACAGTACTTACCTGCAACATGCTGACTATCTCAACTTTGTTGAAGAAAATAAAAGATGTAAGAGTAGAAAGAAAATTCTCTTCAAAAACAGATGGTGTAGGCAAAATGATGTCCTGTATATACTGTACCCTGTAAGTCTGATGTATTTTTTGCCTCAGTTCAGAATCTGTTATTGGTATAACTTCCTTAAATGTTGCAGTTTTGGTCAAGAATTCTCTGTGTCTTTTTGGCTGGGCCAAAGCAGGATCATATTCAAGGCATCCCACGACATCCATGATACACTCATCAGAAAACATGACCTCAAAAAGAGTTGCTTTATTTAGGAATAAGATTCCTCTAATAATTTCATACAAATGGTGTAAGCCTTCAGTGTTTTCTAAGTTCTCACAAGTTTGGAACAGCTGCAGTAGTTTTTTAATATAGCCTTCATTTTCCAAGGCCAGAGCCAGCTTTTCCCTTCGAATAGGTGAGGAGAGAACTGAGGTAACTAAATCGGCAATCTCTTCAAGTTTATTGAGTTCACAAGTGGGCAGATCAATCAAATGACTGGTTTCAGGCATTTCTTCAAATCGTTCTTCTTCTGATTCATCAATGAGGTCCTGTGTGACTTCTACTGATGGATCTTTACCTTGAACCTAAAAACACGCAATAGAGGTGGTAATCTTGAAATACAGAAGAATTCAACATTTTGGAAATCAAATCACTGACTACCAAATTTAAGTAAAAATACCTTGCATGGAATCAATATTAAAAATACAGTCTCTGTTAATTAAAAGTGAAGCAGGAGTGGGCTGGGGATACACCAAGTTTACAGTCAATTAGTTGAACCTTAAATAACTGACTACAGATTATTTCCCTTTTAAATTTCTCAACCTGTAACTTTAGGTTAACTCTGATCCTTGAAAATCTGAGTATTTCACCTGGTATGTAGATTTACAAGGTTAATTCTATAAATCATGTAGTAATAACATCAAGCAGTTATTTAATAACTTCACTATACCTAATGATTTTATTTTACTTTTGGTTTTTTTCCAGTATCAGGAATCAAACTCATGACCTTGCACTTGCCAGGCAGGTGCTGTGCCCCTGAGCTAAATCCCCAGCCCTTACCTAATAATTTTAAATAACAGAAGGCCACTTTTCTGTTTGTTCCCATCACTAAATGTGACTTAAAGTGACCTATCATACCATTACAGTGGTTTGATGAGGACACTGTTAAATTCACACCAAACTAAAACCTATTCTAATACATTACTAAGAGTAGTATTAAGAGTAAAGATGACGGCCTCAAAGATCTTCAGTTAATGAAATGTACGCAAGAGTCATGTAAGTGAAAATGATGCACACAGAAAAATCCAGCCACTATAACAAATAGCAATCACTGAAACACATGGTGTCTCATTTAAAGAAAATGATTATATGGTTAATTTAAAATCTCAATTACCAAGCATCACAGCCAAGAGAAGCCTGAAGAGGATGAGACATGACTAATTAAATGCAATGTGGTATTCAGAGACAGAAAAAGGAAGATTAAGGAAAAGTTAAGAAGACCGGGTGTGGTGGCACACACCTGTATTCCCAACACTCAGGAGGCTGAGGCAGGAGGACTGCCGTGAGTTTGAGGCCCGCCTGCGCTACAAAGTGAGTTCAAGGCCAGCCTGTATAGTGCAATCCTGTCTCAAAAAGGCAAAAAAAAAAAAAAAAAAGGAAAAGCTAAGATCATCTAAATGAAGTACAGATGTTATTTAATAACAAGAATGAACTGTATTAGCTGGGCATGGTGGTGCAGGCCTGTAACCCCAGCACTTGGGAGGCTGACTCAGGAGGACTGCTGTGAATTCTATGCCAGCCTGGCCTACACAGTAAGCTCAGACCAACCTGAACTCCACAGCAAGACCCTGTCTCAAAAAAACCCAACCCCTCCCAAAAAAGAATGTACTGTATTAATTATTAGTTCAAAAATTGTGACAAATATCTTACATGTAGATATAAGCACTGGGGTTTGTCAGGGAAGTTGGGTATACAGGAATTCTATTATCTTTGCATTTTTTTGTAGATATAAAAAATGTTCTAGCTGGGTGTGGTGGCACACACCTGTAATCCCAGCACTCAGGAGGCTGAGGTGGGAGGATTGCCATGAGTTCAAGACCAGCCTAGGCTACACAGTGAGTTTAAGGCCACCCTGAGCCACATAGTGAGACTCTGTCTGAAAAACTGGAGAAAAAAAAAAAAAAAAAAGTTCTAAAATAAACAAGTTTGCCTAAAACATTTAGTCACCTGAAACTCATCACATATCTTATACATTACGCTACCCTTCAAGTTTCATGTGACTTGGTGCTATGAGCACTTCTGATTTTTAGTGCCTGGCACATAGTGTCTGGTGTCTTCAACATTAGATAAACACATGAGCAATTACTAGGGGAGGAAAAAAACCTAAACACAATAATGTAAACAATGTTTTGTCTACAGATCTTGATATTCTATAGGGTATCAGTTATGAATGTATGCAATGAAAATCTAAAGTGGTGAAAAGAATTATGATGAAGGTTTTTTTCTTTTTAAAATTCCAAATGAAAGAATTTGCTGCAAAATATAAAAACATCCCAAGATGGTGATAGGTGTGGTGGGTGGTAGTTGTAGGTTGTAGGTGTGGCTCAACTGCCAAGCCCTGGGTTGGAATCTCAGCACGGAAACACACTAAGATATTATATTTTTACATTCTAATACAAATCTTTGAAGTATAAAAAGAAATTCAAGGCTGTGTACAAATATAAGTTAAATATTACAAAAAGGACCTTACCTGACAGATTTTTTCCCAGATTTCATCACAGCCAGCTTTTTCTTGAAAACTTAGAGCCAAATCGTAGTTCTCAGCTTCTGACCAAACAATTAATGTATCCTGTTAAGAAATAAAAGATTTCTACACCATCAAATTAGAAAAGAAGTATCTATAAAGTATAAAGAAAAATCAAGCGAATTAGAAACGACAGTATAGCAGCTGGGTATGGTGGCGCAAGCCTGTAATCCCAGCACTCAGGAGGCTGAGGCAGGATTGTTGCAGGTTCGAGACCAGCCTAGGCTACAAAGTGAGCTCAAGGACAGCCTGACCTGCATAGTGAGACCCTGTTTCAAAAAAAAAGAAAAAAACAAAAAACTAGAAACAGAATAGACATGACAATTGTCCTCTGAGAGGTATGGTGAATGTGTACTCCACTGACACCACAGAATTATACAACATTCTGTTACCCTTTGAAACTTCAGTAATGCACTGCTAATGGCAGCTTGGCAAAATAGTTGCTTGCTAACAAAAAAGACACTAAGCAATTTCCTAAAACTGTAATGGCAGCACTTGGGATGTGGAGGCAGGAGGATTGTTGTGAGTTAGTGGTCAGCCTGTACTACATAGTGAGTTCAAGGCCAGCCTGAACTACCTAGTGAGACTCCTGACTCCCCAAAGAAAGCCAAAACCCTAAAACAACAAATATATTAAAACAGGACAGTAGGCTCTGGTTCACATTACCAATACAATACTTAAGGAAAAGGCTAATCATTCTTGGTCAAAATTATAATGTAGACATTCCAACCATCTACTTTCTGTTGTTTCCAGAAAGTCAGCTATTCCAATCACTAATGACCTACATGTTTAACCTTCCTTTTTAGCTGGCTGTGAATGGATTAAACATGTTAACTAATACCTGAAATGGGTTAAGATTTAATGGTACTTTTATAACCTGGAAAAGACCTACAAATATTAAGAAATGCAATCTAACAATAAAATTGATACTCCTTGTATCTATAAATACTACTAATAGCACCCAGTTCAGTGGCTTAAGTGGAGTATAATACATTTTTGTCATAAAGGGTAAAAAACATGGGTGTGTCAAACCCAATTATTCTTTAGAATATTTCTACTGATGGATTATTAATTTAAATTTTATTATATTAAATAATAAGTGCTTAATAGGAAAAAAATCACAAAAATAAAGTACTGCATTTTTAGTATTTATTGAGTGTTTATAAAAAAAGCATCAAAACTTCCAACATGGCTTTTGATGTATAGTCTAAAAAAGAACAGAAATAAATTCTTAGATGAACTACAATGAAACTACCAATAGCACTCTACAAAAAAAATCTACCTGAATTATCACACCTATGGCAGTCTTCACACAAGACAACAGCACGCTCCATATACATGTATTGCTTACACTGACAGCACGTGTTTTGCTTTCCTGGCATTTTTGTAGGACATACTTGACATTTCACTCGTCTGACTGTTTTCTTGGGAGGTTCCTTTTTTTTTTTTTTTTTTTTGAGACAAGGTCTCCCTATATAGTTCAGGCTGGCCAGGCTGGTCTTGAACTTCCAACAACCCTCATGCCGCTGCCTCCCAGAGTGCTGGGACTACAGGTGTGTGCCACCACGCCCGGCTCTCAGGATGTTCTTATTATATTATGCAAAGTGGTTAACAGGAACATAAAATATGAATAAAATGAAGTATTTAATCCTTAATATGTATTGTGCATTTAGAATAAACATCAACATTTTCACATCAGCTGTGAACTTACATACAAAACCTAAGCAGTAACATCAGAAAAAACAGTAACATCATAAAAACCTATGTGAGCCACAATGTAAACACAAACAAAGGATACCAGAGAAATAATCTTTGCAGCCAAACACGGAGGCACATGCCTGTAATCCCAGCACTTGGGGAGGCTGAGGCAGGAGGACTGCTATGAGTTTGAGGCCAGTCTGAGCTACATGGTGAGATCCTGTCTCAAAAAACCAGAAAGAGGGGCCAGGGATATAGCTCAGTGGCATAAGTGCCTGCCTGGCAAGTGCAAGGTCCTGAGTTCGACTCCTGGTACAAAAAAAAAAAAAACCAAAAAGAAAAAAGAAATAATCTTTGCTTCAACTGTCACACCCAAGGCAGTCTTTATACTCATGGACATATCTTGCTTTCATTGACAGTACATGTGCCTGGCTTTCCTTTGCTAGATGGCAGGCTATTCTTATCATCTCTCTTCTCTTCCTGTTTTGTTAGGATCTTCCTACTATATTTTGTGCACTTAACAGGGAAGTAAGATATCAATAAAATATCAAATGTGTAATGCATGCTTAGAATGGACATCAGGGCCGGGGATACAGCTGAGTGGCACAGGCACTTGCCTGGCAAGTGCAAGGTCCTGAGTTCAATTCCCAGTACAGGGCGGACGGAGAGGAATAGAATAGACATTAGCTATGTACTTGCTTACAAAACCTAAGAGAGAACATCAGAAACAAAAACCTATGTGAACTACAATGCAAATACCACTAAAACTCTACAACAAAAATAGTGTTTGCTTCTATTGTCACATCCAAGGCAGTTTTCACATATGAAAACTACATGTTCTACACAAGAACTGCTTACACTGATAGTATCTTTGTTTTGTTTTCCTGTCCTTTCTTGTAGGGCACAACGACATCTTTTTGGTTTTCCTGTTGCCATAGCAGGTCTTGTCTTTGGGATACTGCCCCTACCTGTTCACTGGTCAGCTCACCAGTTGTGGTCCACAATTTTTCTGCAAAGTTCTCTGGGCAGAAACGTTTTTTTTTCCTCTGCTGTAAATGATCTCTTTATTTCTCTGTGGTATTTTGCACTTGTTATTTTCTTCATAAACTATCAAAACTATTTATGTCACACATATTTAGGATCGGGTAAAACACAACAACTGGTCAATGCTTTGTGTTTCGAGTGACATCACAGCTGCTTTATTAACTCATCATCAACTTCTACTCTGCCTTTGGTTTTGTTGCAGAAAGCATCCATCTCAGGCTTCTGTTTTGTCTTGGTTTCCCTATCAATATTTCCATCATGGTACAATGTTGCCATCAGCAGTACCAGTTTGGTTTTTTTTTGGGGGGGGTCCTACATGAGGCCAATGTAAATCTTCCTGAAATTCAGAGATTATTATAATTCTGTTTTCATATTGAAACATTTCATTTGGAATTTTTGCTTTGTTCTTACATATAGTTTCTGTGTTGGCCAACTCTTGGCAAATTTAACATCAACTGGAAACCAGTAAACCAATCGCTGAATATCGTATTCTGATTAGTTTGAGAGATGTCTGTTTACATCATTCAGTTTACTACTATACAGATAAGGACCTATGGTTGAGTTCCAGGATAAATTTCTAATCTGCAAGCGTAAGTCTTTGGATCTACAAGGGCATACATTTTTATGCCATATTTAACCCATGAATTTTACCTAAGTGTTTTACATTTTTTCATTCCCGTGAGAAATTCCTGCTAAGTACACCAGAACTATGAATGCGTTCAGTTCAGCTTATGAGATGTCATAATACACTTCTGAATATGGCCACTGGTGCATATAGATCATTCACTTGTATTTCAGCCTTTATATTTCACAGCATCTTGTAACATTTCATCTGCTACAATTTCCAACACTGAATGGCAATGCTGGGATTCTGTCCAATACATTTCACCCCTGCCAAGACCCTCACTGTATTTTTGGACCTAGTTCTACCTGACCATTTTGCAACATTTCGACTAGTCAAATACATACCCAAACTGCTGTTTTTTTGTCATCTGAACCAAAGAGGTCTGCATTCCGTGTGCCTGTATCAGTCAGTTCTTGCTCCATTTCACTGTCATATGAACTTTGGCTCACACGGCCAACATCAAAGCCATCATCATCCTCATACACCCACACCACTCTTCTGTTATGAAAGCATGTATTTTACCACAATGGATCATCATCATCTGTGCAGGAGTAATCTGATGATTCACTTTGACCTTCAAACTTGCAAATCTGGTTTTTTTAATGTGTCACTGTACTGAACTGGGCTACTTCTACCAGCAAAATCAAAAGAAAAATTTTTAAACAACAAATCCTAGAGTGGTGTGGGTGTATTATACCCTCTGTGATGTTCAGGTACACATATACAAAACCTGTTAAGACAGGGCATCACTTGGGTGTAAATCCTGGTTTGACACGTTTGCACAGGAGCACACACCTTGCCTTTCATTGTACCAATCTTTGTGTAAACACAAAGATTGCTTCCTGTATCCCCCAGGTGCAGCTACTGAGATGCACAGCTGGCTAATATTACACTAAAATAAAAATTTACAGTAGAAAAGTAAGGGATGTGGTGTTTGTGGAACCTAGTGTTATGCGCCACAGGTTAAGTTGTTATGCACCACAGGTTAAGTGCTCTCCTAGAATGTTCTCTTACACCCTTACTAATGGTTACACTTTTTAAAAAGGTTAACTTCTATATTAGAAACTAAGGTTTGAATTTAGATTAAAAAACATGCACACACAGCCAGGCGTGGTGGCACATACTTGTGATCCCAGCACTCGGGAGGCTAAGGCAGGAGGATCATTTTGAGTTCAAGACCAGCCTAGATTACAAAGTGAGCTCAAGGCCAGCCTGAGCAGCATATTGAGACCCTGTCTCAAAAAAACAAAAGAAAAAAAAAAAACAAAAAACATGCACATATACATTTAAATACTAAAATCACTAGGTAATATTCAAAATGAGCAATTTTTTTAGGACACAAAGTAAAATTTAATATGGCTAAAACTTTGAATTTAAGCATACACATGAGGTTTTGTTTTGAGACAGGGTCTCATCATATAGCCCAGGCTGGGCTTGAATTTGGGCAATCCTCTTGGCTTAGCCTCCTGACTGCTGGGATTACAGGCTTGTGCCACCACATCTAGCACAAGAACTGAGTTTCACACTGTACTAAAATATAATCTATAAAACATTTTACATTTAATAACCATTCAAATGACTAGTATTCATAAATATTATGACCTGATATTAGGAAATATAAAACTAAAAGTGAGCCCCAAGTTAATGTAGGACAGTCTTGAAATGTCAGTACTTTTTGGCTCCAATCAGTAAATTAAAAAACCCTTTAATTCAGGCCTCAGATTAACACTTATTTGCTTATAATCATGTAAGAATAGCTGGCAATCTCTGTTCTACCCGCTTCCTGGCTATGCTTCTTGATAGGGAAATTTTCTACCAAAGTTCTCTTAAAATTTTATCAAGTCCTGTAATTCTTCCCACAATCTATAGAAGACAAACAATGGAAGTGTTTTCACAAAATCCAATGAAGAACTTCTATGCACAGAAAAGGTAAAAACACACCTACTCTACTCACTAGAGCAACCACCCAGGCTCCTGTACTCCCCGCTTAGTCTGTATTGCCATCTGACTTGTCATCTCCTCAAAACAGCTTCATTAACAGTGATGTCCAAAACTTTGTGCACCTCAACATATTTATATGTATACAGAAGAACACAGACTGGTAGTTTTGCACAACACACTAAAATAGAAATAAAAGGGCTATATAAAGACAAAGTAGGCAAAATTTTTCAGTATTTTGAAATATAATAGCTCCACAATTAACAGCATTTTAAGACCCAATTTATATTTAGAGCATAATGTACCGCTAAATGAGACACGCATATTTAAGAATAATTCTTTTAGTAGCTGAACTTTTTGAGAGAGCAACTTTTTTTTCCTTTTAAGACAGGATCTCACTATGCAGTCCAGGCTGGCCTTGAGCTCACTGTGTAATCCAGGATCGTCCCAAACCCACAGCATCCTCTTGTTTCAGCCCCCCGGTGCTGGGATGACAGGCCTGTGCCACCCTGCCCATCTGGGAGAGCAACTTCTTGTCAGAAGTACTACATTATTGTTTTTGCTTTGCTAAAAGGTGGACAGACAGGTAACATTAGGAGTGTAAACGAAAGTCTGACCATTTAATCTTCATTTGCACTATTGTTTTCAACCTTTTTAAAGGTATTTGTCTATTTTGATAGGGTTAGGACAGCTTGGCTACAATAACTTGCAAGAGGTGCAAAAACACTTTTCATAAAACTTATTCTTTCCTCAGAATACTATGTTTTTGACTTAATCACCTGATTTACCATTTACTAAACATTAACAAAATTCAGTATCATCTTTTGATTAAAAATAGAAACAGGTTTTTTTTTTTCAAATCTGAGTGCTTCATATTAAATATTCCATTTTGCAGATCACCTGTACTACAAAGTGAAATCCAAAACCCTTTAGCAGGCATCCAAGGTCTTTCCATTTTAGTTCTAACCAACCTTCTAAGAGAAAGTCTAGTGAACACTGAAATCTGAATTAAAGTAATTCACGTAATTAAGGTAATCTGAGTGCATCTTTCCATCATTTTCTTCGCTTTTTTTTGGAGGGGAGGGAACGGTCTTACAATGTAGCCTAGATGCTGGCCTCAAACTCGTGGAGCTCCTCCTGCCTCAGCCTCCCAAATGCTAGGGTTGCATGTGTGTGCCACCATGCCTAGCCTTTCTTCTCAGTCTTTTGTTTTCTTTTTGGTAACAGAAATTGAACTCAGGCCCTTGTGCTTGTCAGGCAGGCCCTGCACTGCTAAGCCGCTGAGCTATATCCCTGGCCCTTTCTTCCCAACTTACACTCTTTTCCCGATCCAGACAAAATCTAAGACACTAAGTGGAATGTATAGTAAGAGTCCTTTCAGAAGGCAAAGAAGAATGATCTTGGGAAATGATTAACAATACTTACTTGCTGGCTGAGGGACTTAGCCGAGTGTTAGCTTGGGTTCAATCCCCAGCACGACCAAACAAAAATCAACAATCAAAAACCAAAAACAGCTTAAGGCACTGGCACATTCCTGTAATCCCAGCTTTTCAGGGGGATAGCTGAGTTTCAGTCTGAGGCCAGCCAGGGTAGCACAGCGAGACCATAACTCAAATAAAATACAACACAACAAAACAAACTCCTTATTTTTATCAGGGGTCCCATGTAATTCTTTTGATAAGTCAAATTTGAGACATGACCTAACTGTACCTCTAGTTAGCTTAAAACGGGTAAGGGAGTATCATTAGAGTAGGGAATTTCCAGCTCCATGTTTCTCTAAATGGGTGACAATCCACTGCTCTCATCCACTGCTCTCAACCCCACATCTGTGTAATAAAATATTTAGAAGAAGCACTGCTTAGAATTGTTTATTTTCCAAAAAATGGTAAGAATGTTTAAAACAAAATGCCAAAACAAGTGTCGAATGGCAGCATCTCTCACAAATCTAAAAGGTCCAGATATAGGGAAGCTCAATTTTTCATAGCAAAGTTTGTTTTCAAGCCTGTGTTTTGCTATTAGTATACTATTTGCTTATTTATGCATGGCAAACAGTTTAATTTTTTTGGGACATTATTAATGATTCAGTTTAAACCAAAAGCTTAAGAATTTTCATCAAGTAACTAAAATATTTAATCATTACTGTGTCCCTATGGAAATCAGAAAATTTTTTTTAACCAGAAATACAACTCAGGACCTTGCACTTACCAGGCAGGCACCATGCTGCTGAGCTATACCCTTGTTCCCCGCCTTTTTGAGACAGGGTCTCACTGTAGTTCAGTCTGGCCCTGAACTCACTATGTAGCTAACGTTGGCCTCAAACTCATAGCAATCCTTTTCCCTCAGCCTCCCAAGTGCTAGGACTACAGGCAGGTGCCACCATGCCCAGCTGGAAATCAGGTTCTAATTGTGTTTATAGGGAAGACAGAAAAAGCTTAGTTATATTTGGTAGCGACCTTTAAAAAACAGTCAAAAAGGTGATTATAGGCCAGGAATGGTTCTACACGCTTGTAATCCCAGCTACTTGGGAGACTGAAGCAGAGGATGGCCAAGTTCCAGGCCAACTGGGACCATTAGTGAGTCCCTGATTCAAAAAAATAAAAAGGGGTGGGGATTTAGCTCAGTGGCAAAAGCGCCCGCCTGGCAAGCGCAAGGTCGTGAGTTCGGTTCCCGGTACCGGAGAAAAACCAAAAAAAAAAACAAAAAAATAAAAAAAGCCAGGCATGGTGGTGCATGCTTGTAATCTCAGCACTTGGGAGGCTGAGGTGAGGATTGCTGTGAGTTCAAGACCACCCTGCGCTACAAAGTGAGCTCAAGTCCAGCCTGAACTACATAGTGAGATACTATCTCAAAAAAGATAAAAATAAAAAAATAAAAAAAGGCTGGCATGTAGCTCAGTGCAAAGACCCTGGGTTCAAACTCTAGTATCACAAAATGACCAAATGACAAACAAAAAATCCCCACCATACTCCACAGCTAAATATTACTTATATCATGGGTTCTTAATCCAGGGTCTTAATGGCACCTGAAAATTTATTTAAAATTTGATAAATAATACTCTTTTTAAAGAAAAAGCTTCCTGATTCATCCCAGGAATTCAAGGATGGTTCAATACAAGCAAATCAATAAATGTACTATACCATATCAACAGAGCCATAAAAAAAATTTTTCCTGTCCCACAGGCATTTAATAAGGTATAAATCAATTTTTTTCCTCCCCAGTTTTCTCTTGGTACCAATCTACTTCATCAGTGAATAAACTTCAGCCATGAACTATCTGGGATTCTACCACTTGCCAGACCAACCCACATTTGTCCTAACTTTTCACATAAAATTTAGCATGCACAGTGCTGAGATTTTCCAAAAGGGAACGTACACGTATATTTATCAAACTAAAATATCAACGTATTTATAAAACCCATTCAAAAATCAATTAAAAAGCTTGAAAATGAGTAAGAATAACCAAAGCATGTGTCAAAGCTTTTAGTAGTTCCTTTCCCTGACTTAAACCCAGGGGATTATACCACTGAGCTACATCCTTAGCTTTTTTGTTTGTTTTTTGTTTTTTTTTGGGTTTTGGGTTTTTGTTTTTTTGATTTTTTTTTCCCGCTACCAGGTGTCAAACTCACCACCTTACGCTTGCCAGGCAGGCGCTGTGCCACTGAGCTAAATTCCCAGCCGCAGTTTTTGTCTTATTAAGACAGAGTCTCTTTGTGCCGTTCAGGTTAGCCTTGAGCTCACTTTGTAGCCCAGGCTGGTCTCAAACTCACAGTGATCCTCCAGCCTCAGCCTCCCGAGTGCCGGGATTACAGGCGTGCGCCATCACACCCGGCCCCTAGCCTTTTTGAGACAAAGTCTAGCTAACGTACCCTAGTGGACTTCGAACTTCCAACCCTCATCTCAGCCTCCCTCAGTGCTTTGACTATAATTGTGTGACACCATACTTGGCTGATTTAAATTCTTTTGATTTTCCTTTCTAAGATCTATAAAATTATTATGAACAGAGTTCCCTTTAGGAGCTTTTGTAAGGTACTATGTTAAAGCATTTTTATACATTAACTCCCAATTATCATGAAATAGGTAGTATCGCCATTTAAAAGATAAGGCGCAGAGAAAACCTGATTGAAATCACACAAGCTGGAAACAGAACTTAAAAATTTAAAACTGACAAGTCTAAATTCCTATTTTTAATTGAGGAAGAGATAAAAAAGATGTGGTCTTTTTATAGAATAAAGTACTACTCAGCCATGAAGAAGGAAAACTGGAGACTTCTGTAGGAAATGGATGCAACTTGAGACCATACTCATAAGTGAAATAAACCAACCACATGTGTAAATATTGTACTGTCTCCCTAGTGTGAGAAGCTGAAAGAGTAAATGAGATCCAAAATGTACAAGAGATATTATAAAATGAGAAGAAACTTCAAAAGAAAAGAGAAACTGGAATGGGGGAATGGAGAAAAGAATGCAGGGAAAAGCAAAAACAACAACAAAAAACATATACAGAAGATAGTTAAGATAGTGATAGTACTAATTTCTCTTAGTTCTTTGAAAAAAAAGGTTTGTGCTAATATTGTTTGGACAATTAAATGCTGCTATCTTGTACTCTGAGTAACTAATTTTAAGCTAACAATACTTAATGTTACATTAATGTTACCTTAATGTTACTTAATGTTACCCTAACAAACCATTCTTACCTTCTTATTATTTTGTTTGGAAATTTTGTTTTATTTTTTCTCTTTAAAATAAAATAAATCTGTAGCCGGGTGTGGTGGTGCAAGCCTGTAATCCCAGCACTCGGGAGGCTGAGGCAAGAGGATCATTGGGAGTTCGAGACCAGCCTGGCCTACAAAGTGAGCTGAAGGCCAGCCTGAACTGCTTAGTGAGACCCTGTCTCAAAAAGACAAAAATAAAAATAAAAATAAATAAATAAAATAAATTCCTGTAATGCCCATATATGAACCAATTTTTAAAAAGTTTTTATCAGCTTGCTTCCTGATCTCCCCTGCAACATATTTTACACATGCCTAGACACCCAGGTAGGAAAGACCTGTTTCCATTTGATTCCCAATAACTCCTTGGCTCTGTTTGAAACCACCACTCAGAATGCCCTCTTACCTATCACTGAACCCAGTCTTGGTGACCTCATCATTCACTCCCTGTACTCTTGCACCTGAGCTGCACTCTTCACAGCAGACTCTCCTCACTGCAAATTCATGCTGCCATTAAAATGCAGCACTGAAGCTTGTAGAAACTTCTTTCTCCTGAGGTTACACCACCAACATTCTGAGTTTTACTAGTTTTGACATTTAAGATACAGATACAGTAGATACCATTTTCATGTCTACCTTCATCTGAGCTATATTCTTTTTTTTGTATGAGACAGGGTCTCACTGTGTAGTTGAGCCTGGCCTTGAACTCACTATTAGCCTAGGTTGGCCTCAAATTCATGGCAATCCTCCTGTCTCAGCCTCCCGAGTGCTGGGACTACAGATGTGCACCACCACACCCGGCCTTCAGCTATATTCTTATAACCTAAATCTAGAATATTCTCAATCTTAATCTTATAGGATATGAAAGCCATTTGCTGACTGACTGGCCCTTATTTCTTTGCTGAAATTCTTTGTTGGTCTGAAACACACTTTTCTTATTCTCTAGTCTGCTTATCCTTCCACTTTATTAGATCCTCCTTCTTCCTGATTACCATGCCCTGTCAATTCTACCATCAAAATACCTCTCAAATCCATGGATCTCTTTCAACATCTCCATTACCCTAATCAAATCTAACAGTATCTCTTGTGTGAATTTATGCAGCAATTTCTCAACTAGTCTCACACTTACCACCTCCTCCAATTTCAGATGGATTTTATTAAGTATTCTGGATGTTCTTCTGTTAGAAACTCCTGAAAAGCTTTCAAAGGGCATTTTAAAATTCCAAACTAAGGCTGGGCATGGTAGCACACGCCTGTAGTCCCAGCACTCTGGGAGGCTGAGGCAGGAGGATCATTGTGAGTTCGAGACCAGCCTTGGCTACATAAGTGAGCTCAAGGCCAGCCTGAACTGCATAGCGAGACCCTGTCTCAAAAAGAAAAAAAAAAAAAAAAAAAATCCAAACTAGAGTTATTGACTCTTTCCCCAAACTCTTACCCTACAATTAGTCCCAAAAGTTTATTGTAAGACTTTTCCACATAGGGGCTGGGGATATAGCTCAGTGGTACAGCTGGCCTAGCAAGCACAAGGTCGTGAGTTCAATTCCCAGTACCAAAAAAAAAAAAGGCTTTTCCACATATTTTACTATATTTCAAATGAAAACAAAAGCACAGAGAAGTAAATAGTATGCTATCATATATAACAAAAGGGAACATACATACATATACAGACACATTATATATGTGTATACTTATGTATATATATGATGGTGTGCATTTCTGCTTATATATGCATACTTCTAAAAAGATAACAAACGTAAAAAGATAACAAACTAACAAACGGGTCATGTGCATGGCCTTTGAAAAGGGAAGGTATGAATAGCCTTTGAGGTGGGAAACAGACATCATTAAATATCTTCTGAAAATGAAAGGGGATGTAGTGGGGAGGGATGGAAGAGAAAAGAAAAAAAAATGAGGAAAAAAGCTAAAATGGAAACAAAGCTTTGTAAATGAGGACGTGGAGAGGGGATAAAGAGAGGGGAGGGGAACCGGAAAAAAAGAGGAACTAAGATGTATCATGTACAGGTACAAATTCTCCATGATGAATGTGGTCATTATGAATATCTAAATTGTACCGATAAACTTTATAAAAATACCTTTTGAATTTTAAAATATGCTAATGTATTGTATATTCAACCTAAAGTTTATCTCAATAAACAAGCCTCAAACCAAATAATGAATGTAAATCTGCTCAACTTAACCACTTTCCTCCCACTCTCCCCAAAGACTTAGAAACACTGTGTGACCTTTGATTCTTTCATATAATTGTTCACCAAATCTCCTAGCACTTTCTTGAACATACAATGGAACTCAGTTCCTTGCTGTCAATTCAAGACTCTCACCTCTTACATCTAAGTCTCTATACCCCAAGCGCTGCACCCCCCAACCCCCCCAACTTACTCATGACAGCCACACTGGTTTCCCCAGGCACAGCGTCACTCTCACCATTTTAAAGCCCGAGAAGCACCTGTAACGGGTCTCTTTTGTTTAGCGAGGCAAGTTTTCAAAAAATACCTACTGCAAATAGCGTTAATACCTCTCCTAGCGGGAGTATTATTTTCTACTCTGTCACAATTCCTTTAACAACCACCACCAAGAGTAAAGTTTTCCTTAATGATTTTAGCTCATATCAGTTTCTCCCATCTCTAATTTTCCATTGCCTATGGCTGTGGAATGCAAGTTTATTGCTTATATTTTGTATTGGCATACATCTGGTCAGGAATTCCAGTCAGGAATCTTAACCTTTCTGCCGAGCATGGAGGATCATTTCGAGTTCGAGACCAGCCTGGGCTACAAACTGAGCTCAAGGCCAGCCTGAACTGCCCAGTGAGACCCTCTCTCAAAAAAACAAGACAAAAAAAGAAAAAGGAAAAAAAAAAAAAGGCCAGGTGAGGTGGCACACACCTGTAACCCCAGCAATGGGGAGGCCAAGGCAAGAAGATCTGTTTTGAGTTCAAAACCAGCCTGGGCTCCAAAGTGAGCTCAAGCCCAGCCTGAAATGCATAGTGAGACCCTGTGTCAAAAGGACAAAAAAGAATCGTAACCTTTTTGTTACCTTATTTGCCTCTCTGTGAAATGCTTTCATGGGCCTTCAACGAAGACTGAATCAAAACACTCTGTTAGCCATCTTTTTATCATTCTGCAACTGTTTCACTTGTGCAAGCTTGTCTCTCAATACATTTGAGGTGAAGACTTCCCTATGTTTTTCTCCTAAACCCAATTAACACACAACTGTGTTTAAAAAATTATTTCTTTAAGTCTATATATCCCTATACATTCTGCTTTTTAGTTAAGATCAGTGAGATTAATTTTAATTAACTTAAAAATGTGACACACACATCAGGCATTTTATTTCACACTGTATTGTATAATCATTCTTATTTCTTTCCAAAATATATGTTGGAATGCTCCACAAGTTTATTGGGAAAGTACATCTTTTCCTCATTAACTTCTTTAGTACACACATTAAGAAAGAAAGCAATGTGAGTGAATGATGACATCTAATATTCAGTCATTTGATACTCAACTTGACTCACTCTCAACTTATTTTAAGCCTACAATTCAGTACTTGACTTCTGGAAGAAAGTAAGATGTATTCTGAGCAAACAATTCAGTAGTTGGCTCATTTTAGGAATATTAAGCATTTGTTTCTGTATTTATTCAATGTATTTTAATATAGCAAAATATTATATAAACATGTCTTCAGTCACCAAGTTTTTAATTAAAACCCACTAATATGTAATTCTAACTAAAACTTAAGTTTTAATTAAAAATCCATTAATGAACAAGACTAGTGAAAAGCACAGAGGATAACGTTAAAAATAATTACAGTAAACATAAAAATATTATTTAAAACTCTCAATTTGTGTAACTTATCAAAAATGCAAATTAAGATTTTTGGGGAAAATAAGAAAAACTGTATCTATTAGAAAAAAAATTTAGGCAGAGTGTGGTGGCACACCCATGTAATTCTAGCACTCTGGAAGGCTGTAACAAGAAAAGGGCAAGTTCGAGCTCAGCCTGGACAGCTTAGTGACTTAATGAAACCATGGCTTCTGATAAAAATTAAAAGGCTGAGGATGTAGCTCCTCGGTGCGGAGGCTCTGGATTGAATGCCCAGTACCATTATACAACCACCACCCTCCAAAACACAAAACAACTGACTAGCTACAGAAAGTATTTCCCAACAGCACAAAATAGTTTAAAAAGTGTATTTTTCTTCACTTTATAGATATTAAATGCATACAAAAATGCTATTCATCTCGAATTAGTTTTCTAACTACTATGCATGAAACTGAGTCCTTAAATTTGTAAAGTATTCACAGAACTACTGTGTTTTTTTCCTTGTCTTTTTGAGACAGGATCTCACTACGTACTTCAGGCTGGCCTCGAACTTGCAATGATACTCGTGCCTCAGCCTCTCAAGTGCTGGGATCACAGGAATGTGCCACCGTGCCCAGTTTACCACTGTGTAGTTTTAACTCATGTTGTGGGACTACTTTATAAATAAATGTCTGTCTGCCATAATGTGATCTTTTCAACAGCAGTAACACTAAAATACCACATAAACAACTTAGAGAGCAATTCTACTATAGTTAAATTTGTAGGGAGAAGCGGGGCTGGGGATTTAGCTCAGTGGCACAGCGCCTGCCTGGCAAACGCAACGTCACATGAGTTCGATTCCCAGTACGGGGGAAAAAAACAAAATAAATAAATAAATAAATAAATTTGTAGGGAGACGCTTATGACTCAAGCATTAACGAGGAAAAAGACCAAAAAAAAGCAAATTTCCTAAAAAAATTTTAAAAAGAAATTTCCTGATTTTGTATTTACACAAAGAGGAAAAATGACAAAATAATACTATTTCTCTACAAGTGAGCAAGCAAACAAACAAAAAACCCAAAATGGCTATCTAGTAAAATTCAGTACAGAGACAGAATAACCACCCTCATGGCTGATTTAGAAATTAAGTTTACTTAACTGTGTATCTTAAAATGTCTAATGTATGGGAAAAATCTTTGGGTGTTCAATTTAAGACAAATGTTTGATTTTTCACCAAAAAAAATTTTTAAAAACATTTCCACCGGGTATGGTGGTGCATGCCTACAATCCCAGCATTTGGGAGGCTGAGGCAGGAGTATCATTGCGAGTTCGAGGCCAGCCTAGGCTACAAAGTGGGCTCAAAGCCAGCCTCAACTGCATAGTGAGACACTGTCTCAAAAAGACAATGAAAAAAACATTCCTAAGTAGAGGAAAAAAAACCCTATTAATTGAAATATAAAAACCTAAAATACTTTGAAGAACTGAGAATGTATTACATAACTACTTATTTAACAGTAAAAAACTTCCACTATTGAAAAGCTGTCCAATAGACACAATTTTATTCCTTCAATTGTAAAGTATTTATTTGGTGGCATTCAAATTTTCATAGACTTTGAAGTAAGCTTGATGTTATAAAATATAACCCTAAAATAATTTCTCTTTTTCTTCCAAAATCTCTGCCATATTTATATACCACACACAAAATGGAAATAATCCAAATATCTAATAGGTGTATATAACACATTAGAATACAATACAATGTTTAAAAAAAAAAAGCAACTGATCTACATTGGTAACATGAATACATCTTTAAAATTAATGGAAAATGCAAGTTGCAGAATACATGTTAAGAGGATGATAGCAGTTGGGTAAAGTTTTAAACACAAAAGACTACACATTGTTTATGAATACATACATCTGCAGAAAGAGATATAAAAGCATGTACAAAAAGAATACACATCAACTTCCAAATAAGGTTACCTATGTGGAGAATAGAGAATAGGTAGAACAGAATGGATACAGAGGGGACTTTTAACTATATCGGTAATGTTCAATATTACAAAGATTTGAAACAAATGTAGTATAATGTTAACATTCTTAAATCTGTTGGTGTTACAGACACCCATTATATTATTTTCTATACTTTTCAATTTTGATATATTTCATAATAAAAATGAAAACATTCACGGAATAAAAAGGTTGAATCTACTATTGTTTTTAAATTAAATACTTAGGCATATTAAAACGCAACATAGGTTTTCTCTCTCAAGAATAAATACAAACAAAAAATGTTACACAATTTTCAATGTATGTGTAAAGTGTCGTCTGATTATTAAAAGAAAATATAACAAAGAACAGGACTTGAATGCTCCTTCAAAAACTCACTCGAGTCAAACGATCTAATTTCATCTCAGGAACAGGCTTCCCTTGCTTTAAAAAGTGCCCCTTTGAATTTTCTTTTATGTCATTTCCTTCAAATGTGATTCAGAATAAAAGGTTTGGAGTACATGGTATGAGACTTGGCTTACTTTATTTAGTTAGACCAACAAATACATTGTATTCTAATATTAACTAACAGTGGCTCACTTCAAAGATAATAAATCAGTGCCAGTACAAAAACTTTCACTTTTCAGTCTGAAACTTTTAACCTGTAAGGGAAATACACAAGGTGTCTAGCTCTGTTTACCAAATATTTTTTCTTGTCAGGAAAGCATTCCATCTTTGCCAGATTAATACTTCCTTGATCACAGATGAGGTCTTTCAAATTAAAGATAAACAACTACTTGCCTGTTGTTTCTGATATGCAGTGTTTGGATTTATCTTTGATTCCAAGAGTAGTGATCCTGAAAGATTAAAAAAAAAAAAAAATCAGTCTCAAATTATAAAACTCTCAATAAAATATATGAACACCCATTTTAAAAACCAAACCTTTCTTGTCCCATCACCCAGCTGAACATCTAAAATACTATTATTCTAATTCACATTTTCCCCTCGGAGCTGGGGTTTAATCTGGAATATTTTATCCAGTCCCCATATACCTTCAAGGGAAGAAAAAAGTCCATCTAATACCATTCAAAGATGAGATGGGATGGTTACTGAAGTTTCAGTGAAATGAAAATTTTGAGGACTAAATGATGACTGGAAGCCAAAGCTTATCTTAACAAAATACTGTTTTATTTCATTTCCAGTAAAACAAACACAACAAATTACGAAGGGTCCCCACAGAGATCTAAGCACTCAATTTAGGAACCAGTGTTCAATGCACTCTACTAACCGAAGAACGCCTCATGCATAGAGAAGCGTCCTCGCGCCCTGAAATGACAGCGCGACACAAAGCGCGCGGAGCACGGAGCGAGGCCGGAGCCGTCTGCGCTCCTCAGGCGCCCGCGGGAGGCGCCGACTGCACCGCACACGACCCCGCGAGCCGGCCCGGCGGCGCAGACCCGAGCCCGGGG
>NW_004955424.1:27428070-27460056 GCF_000276665.1 Chinchilla lanigera | reverse complement strand
CCGCAGGCGCGCCGCGCTTTGGGCCGAGGCCGCGCGCAGTGTGTTTCAGCCCTGCGTCACTTTCACACGCCACGTCCCGCGGCGCCTTTGGCCGCGTGTCCCGTGCAACCCGTGGGCCTGGGCGAACCGGGGCGTTGACACGTGCAGGCTGCGGTGCGTGTTGGGAGTTGTAGTCGTTACTCATCAACGGGTTTGTGAAAGGGTGCTTCTGTTCTGAGCAGATTTACTTGTGAACGTTCTTCACCAGTACGCTGAAAAGTGGTACAGTGTCTTCCACAGACCGGGCGCCTGTTTTAAAAAAATTATAATTTCAAGCTCTGGAATTATAGCCGGGTGTGGTGGCGCACGCCTGTGATCCCAGCACTTAGGAGGCTAAGGCAGGAGGAGGATCATTTTGAGTTGGAGGCCAGCCTGGACTGAATAGCGAGACCCTGTCTCAAAAAAGACCAAAAAAAAAAAAAAAAAAAAAATTATTAGGGCCGGGCGTGGTGGTACACACCTGTACATAATAGCTGTGATTGATGCGGCAGGGGATTATGTTGGGCCGGAGAAAGTATCATTTCTATCATGAAAGGGCGAGAAAATTTTTACAGATAGCTTTTGAGCCCAGTGTCTGAGAATACCCCAACCTTCTCTCTAACGCCTGTCTCCATTACCTGGACATACTGCAGTTAACTTCTTGGCTACTAAGGACAGACCTTGGGAAAAGGACTGGGCAAACCCTGGAAGCAGGCTTAGCCTTTACGGAAGGGAATTCTAAGGTGTCCAGTGTATAATCTTTTAAGTGGAGCGTTATGTCCGTGTGGACACATCCCTCTTGAGATCATGGGCTTCTCACTCCACTGGGAGATGCATATATAGAAAGCCAGAGCAAAGCCCATTACAGTACAAGGCCCACTGCTTCCCCCTACCCCCGGTACCGGGAATCGAACTCACGACCTTGCACTTGCCATGCAGGCGCTGTGCCAGTGAGCTAAATCCCCAGCCCATAAGGCCCACTGCTTGCTTAACTGAGGGCAGAAATGTTCCCCTAACCGGATGTTTTCCCCAGGAGAGTATGTTTTCTTCAAAATGCTTAAAACAATCCAGGATACATTTCTACCCAATGAACCCAGGATACATTTGTTTCTGATAAGTAATGCTTTTACATCTACAAAATATAGAAGGCAGGGGAAGATACACAACCCAAACAAAATAAGTTTCTTTTCAGTTCCTGTATCCTGCTACTCATGTTTCCTCCTGGAGTCAAAACCATACCAGTGCACACAGCCAGCTTCATGGGTATGTAACCATTGAGTCATGTGCTTGGTTTATTGATCTGTTATCACTGTCCAAATTTTTGGTAACTCTTGAACAGGGGTCTCACAAACTATACAGTCTCGTTCCAGAGATAGCCTATGCACAGACAAGTAAATACAAATGTGTGTGTCTATATATATATATGAATATACACAGTATCTACATAACTTGGAGGACTGGTTCTAGAAACACCATAGACACCAAAATCTGTATGCTGAAGCCCCTTATATAGAAGGGAGTGTATTTGCATATAACCCAGTACATCTTCTAGTATATTTTAAAACATCTCTAAATTATTTATAATACTCATTAAAATACATATATACTTGTTATAGTGTATTGTTCAAGGGTCAGTGACAAAAATGTCTATATATTCAGCACAGATACATTTTTTTCTGAATAGTTTCCATTTAAGCTTGGTTGAATTAGCAGATGCTGGTCCCAAATTATCCAGATGGAGGGTAATCTCTTCTTGGCATGTACTTCTCCAAAGACTAGAACTGACAGAGGTGGTATATCAACTGGTGCAAGAAAAGTGTGTAAGGAGTTTCAGGAATTGCTTTATTTAGTTCCTAGCTGTCTTAGTCACTTTTCGTGTTGCTGAGACAAAATACTTGACACCCACAAGTTAAGGGAGGAAAAGTTTATTTAGCCCGCAGTTTGTAGGGATTTCAGCTCATGCTAGGCTCCAACACAGCATAGCATGGCAGAGGCAGTGCAGAGAAACAGTCCATGGTGTGGCAAGTAGGAGGCAATGAGCAGCAAGCAGAAAAGCAGCAGCAGAAGCAGAAGCTGCCTTTATATTCTGTCCAGGATGTAAGCCTGTTGATTGGTGCCAGCCACACCCACACCGTGTGGGCACCATTAAACCCCATCACACACCCTATATCCAGGCACCTTTGAAACTCCCCACCCCCACCCCACCATCAACTACGTGATGCTTTTGGGGGAACATCTAGATGCAAGCTGTAACACTGGCACAAGGTGGTCACCCTTGGGCTGGGGATGTAGCTCAGCAGCATAGCGCCTGCCTGGTAAGCGCCAGGTCCTCCAGTTCAATTCCCAGTACCAAAAAGCAAACATTGTGGTCACCCTGGTACTGAAGATTTTACTGGTAGTGGTTTAAGGAAAACATTCCAGAAAGGAGAATTATGTTGGCAATGTAACAATTGAAGCATCTGAGCTTGGTGTGGTGCAGCACACCAGTCCTATAATCCTAGCCCTTTGGGAAGCTGAGAGAGAAGGACTGCAAGTTCAAGGTTAGCCTGCGCAATTTAGGGATTTAGCAACATCCTGTCTCAAAAACAAACAACAACAGAAAACCCAAAATAGCTCCACAAAAACAAACTCACAGTTGAGGTAACTAAAAGATACAAAGGAAATAAAACTTATTGAAAGAGGCTATTCCTACAGTTGAGAGCAGATGTGATATTTGTTGCTCACAGCACTCCAGCGACTGAATTAGCACAGCCTCTACCATCCAGACCAGGCCTGGTTGGGAAAGTGCAGCACTCTGAGACAGGGTGCCCTTTAAGATTCTGGCTCTAGAGACACCTCTTGACTCTGGAGCTTGCAGGAAAACCTTACACCTCCCTCTAAGAGCAAGTACTTCCTTCTCTGCGGAAGACCTCTTCTACAACTGCTCTCGTTTCTTTCTATGAAGCTAAGTTAAATAGCTTTAAGTCTCAGCACAGTCTGTGTGAGGCCTGCAGCTGGACTTGATAAAGGAGGGAAGACTACACAGGAAGGAACTGAAGTCAGCTAGTTTGTGTCATCAGGAGTCAAAGCAGTACATTTGGGATTGGATTTGATAGTGCTCCATAGGGGGGCTGGAATTTAACACTGAATAAATAAGACATTTGATTTAGGTACTTTTGGTGGGAGAGATTTAACCCCAGCAAGGACTCCAGAGGTTGGGGCAAGCTCATTTTTGGGTTGGGTCTTGGAGGCATGAAAAAAGCAATTGCCTATAGTGAGGGGAGTGGAAATGAAACTCTGGCACAGCAGCTTTTAAATCCTGAAGATAGCTACTTATTTCAGCATGCCTGTGTGGTTCCTGCTCACTTATTACATAGTCCTAATTGCTTTTTTGGGGGGGGGATTCGAACACAGGACCTTGCACTTCCCATGCAGGCTATGTGCCACTGAGCTATAGTCCTGGCCCCATAGTTCTAATTGTTTTGTCATGATTTAAAAAGTGTTCAGATAGTCATCTGCAAATGCTTTTTCCTCCCTCACTTTCTTTTAATCTCATCGCATTGATTAGGACCTCCAGAACTATTGAGAGTAATAGTAGTGATTCTTATTCCTAACTTTAATGGCCATGTCTCAAGTGTTATATAGAGGTTTCTAATTTCTGATAAATATGTACCAAGTTAAGGAAATTTTCTTTTTTTGTTGTTTTTTGAGACAGGGCCTTGCCATGTAGTTCAGGCTGGCCTTGAACTCACTATGCAGCTGAGGCTGACCTTGAACTCCCAGCGAATCCTCCTGCCTCAGCCTCTCAAGTAGTGTTTAGAGGCATGTACCACCATGTCCAGTAATGCTGCATTAAGGACATTTTCAAACATTATAAACTCCCTAGAAAGTATACATTAAGTTTTAGAAATCACCTTTTTGGTATTTGGTGATCATGGGGTTTTCTCTATAAATATTTTCTTAATATGTGTTTTCATAACTGATAGTAACCTACCTGTTTTTATGCTTTAATTTATTTTTAGGATCACCTAGTTTATGAGTTCTTGGCAATTACATTAAATTTTATAGCCACAGTATAAAAGAAAAAAACTAGCCAACAGTTCAGTTTTGGTTTTCATGGAATCTTGGGTATTTTTCAATGCTTCCCAGCACATGCACAATAAAGTTGAGAATCTTAAGACTAATATTCTAGGGGCTGGGGATTTAGCTCAGCAGCAAAGTGCCTGCCTGGCAAGCGCAAGGTCGTGAGTTGGATTCCTGGTACTGGAAGAAAAACAAAACAAAACAAAACAAAACAAGACTAATATTCTAAATTCCTCCACATTCTGACTTCTATTTAGTCTTTATCATCCATTGACAAAAGTGTTTCTACTCCACAGGCTGCTTTTGCCTTTATAAAATCCCTTAAAGCCCAGCTCAAATATGACCTATGTTAAAATCCAATTCAGATTCCACTTTTTAGAAATTTTCACATTTTTTTCCAGTTAGAATTAATCCATCTGCCCCCCAGGGTCTATGTTGGCCAAGATGACCTCAAATTCCCAGGATCAAGAGAGCCTCCTAGCAGGAGCCTCCCAAATAGCTGAGGTTACGGGGACATGCCACCTTGCCTGCTCCCATCTCTTTCATACCATGACTTTTTACCTTATTTTTTAGTACTACAAAGTATAGATGTGGGGCTGGGGATTTAGCTCAGTGGCACAGCGCCTGCCTGGCAAGCACGAGGTCGTGAGTTTGATTCCTGGTACTGGGAAAAAAATATATATATAGATGTATTCACTGTATACCAAAAGCTAATTTTTTGTAACTTAAATTCACCAGAATGTTATCTGTCTCGTGCTCCCTTTTTTTGATTGAGACAGGATCTTGCTTTATAGTTCAGGCTTGCCCTGAACTCTAGTCCAGGTTGGCCTTGAGCTCATAGCGATCCTCCTGCCTCAGCCTGCTGGGATTATAGTCATGTGCTCCCATACTCCGCCATTATATGTCTCTTAACCACTTTGACCTGTTTCAAATTATACCTTAAAATGGACTGAAACATAAAATGTCTTTTGGATGTCTTTAGTTTTATTTTTAAATTTTTATTAGTATATGTTTGTAATGCGTATTGATGACATTCATCATGGGTAGTTGGTACATGCACAAAACATTTTTTTTTTCCCTGTCTTTTTGAGACAGGGTCTCGCTGTGCAGTTCAGGCTGGCCTTGAGCTCACTTTGTAGCCCAGGCTGGTCTCAAACTCACAATGATCCTCTTGCCTCAGTCTCCTGAGTGCTGGGATTACAGCTGTGGGCCACCATACCCAGCCACAAAATACATCTTAATTCTTATTTTTATCCCCCCCTTCCCTCCTCCATCCTTTGGTCACCTTCTCTTTTGCAAAAGAATTATCTCCATATTACCTATTATGTATCTTTTATTTTGCTCTTTTATTTATATTTTGGGTTTCTCATATAAAGCATGTTACATGTAAGCTTCTGTGTGTGGTTTTTTTTTTTTTTTTTGTCTTTTTCAGACAGGGTCTCATTGTGCAGTTCAGGCTGGCCTTGAGCTCACTCTAGCCCAGGCTGACCTCAAACTTCACAGCAATCCTCCTGCCTCAGCCTCCCAAGTGCTGGGATTACAGGGGTGCACTAACACACCTAGCAGCCTTGTGTGTTTGATTTATTTCACTTAACATCATTATCTCCAGGTGCATCCACTTTTGTACAAATGACTCAAGTTCATCTTTATGGCAGAGTAGTACTCCATCGTGTATAAATACATTTTTCATGGATGAGTGATGGATTTTGTCAGAGGCTTTTTCTGCATCTACTGAGATGATCACGTGATTTTTGTCCTTTACTGTATGTGATGTATTACATTTATTGATTTGCATATGTTGAATCAGCCCTGCATCCCTTTGAGCCTATTTGGTTATGATATACGGTATCACCCCAGTTCACAAGTGCTTCTGTTTGCAGATAATTCAATTCTCAGTCAAAAACATTTGGCAAAATTTTGCTTCCATTCACAAACTCCTCATAGAGTGATAAACATGACGACAGCAATCTTCCTCATACAAACAGAAACATAGTTATTGTCCCCCAAATTGTAAAACAAATTAAGTTCATAAACCAAGGTACCACTATACGATCTTTTTTTTTTTTTTTTTTTTTTTTTGACACAGGGTCTCACTATGCAGTTCAGGCTGGCCTTGAGCTCACTTTGTAGCCAGGCTAATCCTGAACTCTGAATGATCCTCCTGCCTCAGCCTCCTGAGTGCTGGGATTATAGGCGTGCACCACCACACCCGGCTCCACTATATGATCTTTTTGATGATTTGTTGCATTCTCTTTGCTAGTATCTTTTTGAGGATTTTTATGTCTGTGTTCATTAATTCTAGGAGTGTGGCCTGTAGTTCTTTTTATTTGGGTCCTTGTCTAGTTTTAGAATCAAGCTAATGCTAGCTTCCAGGAATGACTTTGGAAATATTCCCTCCAATTTCATTTAAGAGCTTGAGGTGTATTGGCATTAGATTTTCCCTGAGGTTCTTGTAGAATTCAGCAGTGAATACATTGGGTCTTCGGCTTTCTTTGTTGTTAGGTATTGGGTTAATAATTTCCCTTAGTTATCACGGGATGGTCAGGTCCACAATCTCCTGAATGAGTGTACAGCGAAGGCTAAATAAAAAGAGGCAAATGGAATGAGTTTAGGACTCCAGAAAGATCAAAGCCCTCTTATAGAATTCAAGATTCTCTTAGGGCTAAGACCACGACCTTCTCTGGGTGGCCCATATTTATTTGGTTATCAGAAGGGAGGGGAGTACTCAAAGGGTGGAATCGCTGGGCATGGTGGTACATGCTTGTAATCCCAGCACTCGGCAGGCTGAGGCAGGAGGATCCTTGAGAGTTGAGACCAGCTGGACTACAAAGTAAGCTCAGGTCCAGCCTGAACTGCATAGTGAGACCCTGTGTCAAAAAGACAAAAAAAAAAGAAAGAAATCACTCAAGGACTTCTCCAAGTAAAGTATTAAATTAATCCTTAATAAGGATTAAGTTAATCCACCCAGGAGTGAGATGCCTGAGGCCATAGTCTTTATCTAGTTGAGATGGGTTCAGGTGTCCTTGTCTGTGATCTTGTTTTATCCTTTGAGGCTTTCCGGCTTCATCCACCATTACAGGTTTTATAGTAGGGATTAGTGATCACACTCGTTCATTTATTATGAGTCCGCCATCCCTTTCCAGACAAGGAGCCAAGGCCTTGGAGAGACTCAGAAGTGAACATGAAAAGCCAGTTGATTGTCTTGCTCAGCACTGCTTTGTTAGTGGTCTCCATCAGTTAGGTCCTTTTTTTTTTTTTTTTTTTTTTTAAATTACTGGTTCAATTTCATTGCCTGTTATGGGACTGCTCAGGGTTTTTTGAAATTTTTGTTTTGTTTTGGTATCTGGAATAGAACTCAGGACCTTGCACTTGCTAGGCAGGTGCTTATGCCGCTGAGCTATATCCCTAGCCCTGCTCAGGGTTTTTATACATTCTTGGTTCAGTCTTGCTAATGAATCTTTATCTAGGAGTGTTTTCTTCTGGATTCTCCAATTTATTTGAGTACAGGTTTTCAAAGTAGTTACTAATACTCATAGATTTCAGCAGTTTGTTGTAATTACGCCATTTTTATTTCTAATTGCACTGATATGTCTTTCCTTTTTTTCTAAGACTAGCTAAGGGTTAGTCTCTTTTGTTTATTCTTTTTTTTTTTGTCTTTTTGAGACAGGGTCTTGCTATGCAGTTCAGGCCGGCCTTGAGCTCACTTTGTAGCCCAGACTGGTCTCAAACTCACAGTGATCCTCCTGCTTCAGCCTCCCAAGTGCTGGGATTATAAGCATGTGCCACCATGCCCGGCTTGTACTAATTTTGGGTTGTTCTTATTTTCATAGGACTTTTAGACGCAGCCATTAGGTTATTTATTTGGGCTGGCTCTGCTTTTCTGATGTGGTTATTTATAACTACAAAATTCCCTCCTGGGACTATTTTCATTGTGTTCTGTATACCTGACTTTTAAAAAACCTTCAGTAGAGTGCAGAATCCATCTTTCATTAATTAGTAACTCCTAATTGAACTGTGTAAGTTCTTGAAGGAATCTATGCCATAGTGTAGTACTATGTTCATAATAAGTAGTTTGAAGTTTTTATTGAAAGTAATTTTGTTAAGCTCAGTTATTTTGAAACCTGGTACAGTGACAATGAAATGTACTTGAAATGGTAAAGTTCAGGTTACTTTAAGCATTACCTATGCAAGTGTTTTATTCTTTAACTGCTTTCTAGGACATTCACATCTATGCTGGTTGATGACTACCCTCAGAACACCTTTCTCTTCAAAGCTATTTTGCCCCTCTGAGTTTTCTATTCATGTCAGAGATCCTCTATTCTTCACCACCCTTAGGCTAAAAGGTTAGCCATAACTGTTTTGCTCTTCATTTTTTTTTTTTTCCCCCGGTACTGGGAATTGAACTCATGACCTTGCGCTTGCCAGGCAGGCACTGTGCCGCTGAGCTAAATCCCCAGCCCCTTGCTCTTCATTTTGTATGCTATGTATTTCTTATTCTATCTAAGCCTATCTTTTATGTCTCCATTTTTTTTTTTAAATCTCTTTTCTTGGAAGTAGGCTCTTAGTGATTCTATGATTAATTCCTTGTATCAGTTTCATGTTACCAGACTTAGCAAATATAGGACACTCAGAACTCATGTGAAATTCAGATAATGGTACACTGTAACTGTTAAATGCCATGCCTGGCTGAACTGAGTTAAGAATTATCAAAGAGTGATCATCTATTCATACTTCCAACTTTAGATCCAGAAATTTCAGGTATTTTATGAAAAAAGTAAAAATGACTCTTTAAGAACCATAACAGAATAGTAATTTATGGAGTATATATGTCAAAAGAAAACACCTTATAAGTATCTACACTGGGCTCATTATATCAGATAGACATTCAATTTGATTCAAGTCACTTAAAGTAGAGTTTTTACCATCATAACCCTCATAGAAAAGCTTCACTGTTAAATAGGAAAATCTACCAAGATTTGAATGAAAATAGAAGATCAGATATAAGAGGTAGGCTCTTGACATATGTGGAAAAGTGAATTCTTGTGGTGGTTTACAGTTAGTGAGCTATATTTTTATTCTGTGGCACCACAGGTCTCTAGAGCTTAAAAACTGGCTTTACTTTCCCAAATTATTAGTGCTGTAGTGAGTCTCTCTGAAAAAGAGTACACTTTAAAACAGAAATTTAGAGCTGGGTGTGATAGTACAGGCTTGTAATCCTAGCATTCTGGGAGGCTGAGGCAGGAGGATCACAAGTTTGAGCCCCGCCTAGGGACTGTATCAAGACCCTGCCTTAAAAAAAAGGTCTACAGATGCAGCTAAGTATGAAGGCCTTGAGTTCAATCCCTAGTACTGGGAAAACAAAAACAAAACAAAAACCCAAAACCCCTGAAATTTTACCATTAAGGATAGTGTTTTAAACAGAAAAAGTGCCAGGCGTGGTGGCTCACGCCTGTAATTCCAGCACTCGGGAGGCTGAGGCAGGAGGACTGTTGTGAGTTTGAGCTTGGGCTACCAAACTTGGGCTACAAAGTGAGCTCAAGGCCAGCCTGCACTGCATAGCGAGACCTTGTCTCAAAAAGACAAAAAAAATAAATAGTAAAAGTGATCATAAAAAACTTTTCTCACTATTACTATATCACAGTTTATGAAATATAGAAAGCCAATTTAAACTTTCATTTTCATAGCACTTGGGAGGCTGAGGCAGGAGGATTGTTGTGAATTCAAGGCCAGCCTGGGCTACAAAATGAGCTCAAGGTCAGCCTGAACTGCATAGCGAGACCCTGTCTCAAAAAGACAAAAAAAAAAACCAGAACAAAAAAATCTTTCATTTTCAGTTAATCTCTAATATATCAGAAAGTATATCATCATTACCTACCATGATATTTTATACACAATAGTTATATAATCAACATTGACTTAAATACATGTATCTTAAAAATGTGTCTTGGCTTGCTAAACTTTTAATGTTGTATGAACTAGTCAGCCCTGAGTCACAAATTTAATTTTTAATTAATTTATAAAGGTATTACACATTCTAAATTATGACTTCCATCTGTTTACTTTTTGTGGAAATACAGTCATATTTTAAATGATGGGGACGAACCTGAAAGAAGTTAATAATTATATAAATAACTTTTACACATGACTATTTCAAACATTTATTTATTAACTGAAAATCATGATTCCTATGTCTGTTATACCAAAAACATCCATATACTGGAAATAACACACATTCAAAATGATGTAATTCTTTTTGATGAGTAAATGATTTTCTAGATCTTTAGGTAAATTAAAAAAAATATTATCTCTCTACTGAGAATTCCATTTGTAAGACTCTATTATGGCTTTGTGACCAGTTGAAAAGCAGTACATTATTAAAAATGGGTTGAGATTAACTGCTTCAACTTCCTAGTATGTACTGGTAATTACTTTGAAGAAATATACCCTGGGTTTGAAAATGGCAAGCCTGTAAAATAATTATACACAAGAAAAGTCGTCGTGCAAAGAGGTAAGCCTAAAATAACACGACTAAGGGAAAACTATACAAAGAAGAAAAATGAGATGTAGAAAGACACTCAGTGTATCGTATGTGGTCTATCCTTTCTTTCTTTTCATGTGGTGAGGGATTGGTGTTAGGGATTGAATCTGGGGCTCACCCATGCTGGGCAGTCTTCCACCATGGAATTACACCCCCAGCCCTGATCTAGTATTTTAAGGTTTGGGGTATTTTAGAATCACAGAAACAAAAGGGTAATCTTTTCTAAGATGTATAAATGGTTTACTTTTAATAAATATTTATTGATTCATAATGTAAATAAGAATAAGCAAATATAGATTATTCTTGCAATTAAAAAATGACATGTAAATGAGTACTCATACAAATAATTTGAATATATTTATACTATATATAATTCTCCATTTTAGAAGATATTACTAAAATTTTGCTCTACAGGACATCACCCTAGAATTCTTTTTTTTTTTAAATCACTAGGAAGAATTAGATGATGATTGTGAAATAGGTTCTCCCATTATGATACTGTTTCTGTCACTTAGAGTTTTGACCACAGATGTAGCTGGAGACTGAAGCACTTTACGAGAAAGCCTCATTCTTCCATCAGCCGGATCCCGTCCAAAGTATTTCACCTGTGTAAAAAATTTACTTTTTAAATTATAGCACATGGATTGATATCCAAATTAAAAGATACTTAAGTGTCCAAATAAGGCAAAAATTATTGTTTCTATTTTGTCACTGAAGGCATAGCTGTGTGGAGGTATATGTTCCATAAATATTAAGTAATTACAAAAATAGTAGACAAAGCATCTAATTGTCCAGTTATCTTTTGTTAACTCTACGTCTTTTGTTCTCTCAAAGTCCCTATGTTAGAAGACCAATGAAAGCCACAGTGAATGGTTTTGGGTAAGGCTCTCTGAACCTAACTGTGCTACAGATTACACAGGGTTATGCTTAGGTCAATAAAATTTCCACTGCTGCTCAAGGGACCAGTGCACTAGAGTTTATTTGGTTTTTACCATGGAAAATGAAAGTTGAAGGAAACATGACAGGCTTAAAGTCCCTCCTGATGTAAAAAACCATCTTCTGCTGGGCATGGTGGTGCGCACCTGTAATCCCAGCGCTCGGGAGGCTAAGGCAGGAGGATCATTGTGAGTTCGAGGCCAGCCTGGACTACAATGTGAGTTCAAGGTCAGCCTGAACTGCATATCGAGACCCTGTCTCAAAAAGACAAAAAAAAAAAATCTTCTATAAGAGATATTATGTGTTAGTTCTCATCTTTCCCTGGAGGCTGCTTGAACAATGGCACTGCAGTTTGGGAATAAGCTAGTGGCCTTAGGTACTCAGGTCACGGTATTAGGTGAAACTGGAACACAATGTGGTACAGCCAAAAAAACCCCACATCAGCAATGACTGCTTTCATCTACTCATAAAGGACTACAAAAAAAGGTCAATTTTGTTATCAGAATTTTAGGCCTGAAGAACATGGCTCTGATCCAGATCAAAAACATTTAGTCTCAAGTAGTGGAGAAACAAGTTTCACCTCCTCAAAGATGTCATTCAAAAGGTCCAATAAAGTCACCCTAGTTCTCATGTCTGTCTGCCACCAATGCTTGAGTGCGCACAGCCCACATGCTTACGCACTCTGTGGGAGCTCTAAGGATGGCTGCAGTTCAGGTAAACTATATATAAGCTCCGTAAAGGAAAGAACTGGGTCCTGAATCCTTAATGAGTCTATTTAAGCAACCTGAATGTTGAAAAAGAAGTACTGCATATAAATAACACATATTATAGATGTTAATTCTAATCTTTCAACGTTCTTTTTGAAAGTAAGTACAATTTACAACTTTAAAGCTAAAAGGTTCAACACAGATACCTGAATTTCTTGGCCAACTTCTAATCCTAGGGCACTGGGATGTTTAATCTGAAAAAAATAAACATTTATCTGTTAGGTGTGTGATTACCTAATATCTGTACAAGTTTGTATGTTTTCCCAAATGAACAGTTTTAATGGTTTCCTGATTATAAATTCTGTTAGTCAGAAGCGTTTAGAAGAATGTAAAAATCATCTAAAAGCACTCTACTTGCAGATTACTGTTACTGACACTTCACTGAGTATCTCTTCAATTGTCTGTTGTTTGTGTATTGCACTTATAAAAAAGGACCTCTTTGTGCTCGTTTTTATATTGCTGATTTTCTAATACGTTAAGAATGTCTTTCCTCATCAGTACTTGAAACACTACAAGTATCCAAACTATAATTCATTTAACCAATCCCTTTTACCTTAAACTGTTTAAAAATCAGTGTACCAAACAGTAATGACTAGTGAGTCTAGATGAAAGGTATGAATGTTTAGAGTTCTTTGAACTTTTCTGTAGGTTTACATTTTTTCAAAATAAAAAAGCGCTACACACACAACTGTTAGGATCACAGACATTTTACCAAACACCTTCCAATTTGCACTCCTGTCAACACCGTGTGAGAATATCCATCTTTTCTTTTACCCATACTTGGAATTTTCAACTCTCTCAAAGGTAAAAAAAATCTTGTTTTTATTTGCTGGTTTTTTTTTTTTTTTGAGACAGGGTTTGCCTTTCAGGCTGGCCTTGAACTCACTATGTAGCACAGACTGGCACTGAGCTCTCACCAACTCTGCCTCAGCCTTCCATTACAGGAATGAGCCACTAAGCCCAGTTTTCATTTGCATTTTAAAGACTGTTGTTGATATTGGATAGTTAGATTACCTTTTTAAAACAAGAGAGATTGTCAAGCATGTGCTTAGTGGTGGGCAGGGCTTGGTGGCACACTCCTGTAATCCTGGCACTTGGGAGACTGAGGGAGGAGGAGCACTAAGAGTTCCAGGCCAGCCTGGGATACTTAATGGGCTCAAGGTCAGCATGAACTACAGAGCAAGACCCTGTCTCAAAAAAAAAGTGCTTAGCATAGAAGAGGTTCTGGGTTCAATCCCCAGCACCAAAAGCAAACAAATAAACTGAAACAAACAAAATCCCTGAAATCAAAACAAAACAAAAAAATCGCCTTTATTTTTTGTGCACTTTGCTTTTGCAATGCATTTTGTTTTCTTTTTCTGCTGTAATGGAGATGGTACTCATGAAGCTCCACCCCGACCCATTCTTGAGTCAAGGGTAGCTGTGCTGCGCAGGTGGGACTCAGACTCAACCTTCCCACCGTGGACTCCCTAAGTGCTGGGGTTACAAGTGTGCACCATCAACCGTGGCTCTTATTTTTCCCAACAACCTATATAACTGCTACATATTAGGCCCTTGTTATGTGACATTGTAGGCAGCTGAGTTAGACAGAAATACTACAGGCAGTCATACAGGGCCAAGCCCTTGAAGGGGCCAGTATGGAAGACAAGATAACTTCCTGCAAATGAAGAGGTGGTACTTGCTGCAGGCCGGGTCTCAAGGCAAAAAATTAAACAAACACACCCACCTCCCTCAGGATGGACCTCAGGGATTGATATTCTAAATAGGTAATGATCACCTTGAAGGGTCACTGACCCAGCCCCCTACAGGAAAAGCCCCTGTTCTGTATTCATGCCTGCTTGCTACGTGACTCACTTTCCCGTTTGACCCCGATTTAATCAGTTTTACCTGAACAATTCTTATTGGCTGACCATACTTTTGTCCTACCTCATGCCACTTTGCGATTTCCCATTTTCCCCCGACCTTGGACCCGCCTCACCTCGTGACCTTGCTCTACAAAAATCCCTGGAAAAGATGGGTTCCCTGGGCCCCCCTTCTATTTCTTTCAGAGAGAGCTTTCTTTCCCTCAATAAATATATTCTGCTCTTAACCTCCGTTGTTCCTAAAATTCATTCTTTGATTTTAGAGAACAGGAACTTGTCTCAGATATCATGCACGTTGGGGGTTTCTGTTCCTTACATCAATATAAACATATTTTCCCTAGGTTGTAGCTTATTTTTTATCATTGCTGTCATTTCTGCCATACAGTTTAAAAAACTGAGGTCAAATTTTAGCACACATTTACATTTTTGGCTTTGATACGATGCTGAAAAAAGATCAAGATTACAGTGAGACCTCTGTTGTTGAACTCAATTTGTTCCAAATTTGCGTTTGAACACTGAAAAGTGAGAACTGAACATATTTTCCCCATAAAAAGTAATGGAAAGCCAAATAACTGGTTGTGAGGCCCAAAAATTACACTTATAAATTCATTTTTCCAGAACTTTAACAAATTTCACAATGATTTCTTTAACTATCATGGTGCTTACAGTTTTCCTCTTGGCTTTACTGCTGTTAGCATTAATTTTTTTGAGCCATGTTTATCATACTTTACGCAAATAAAGTGCAAAAAAAGAAAAAAGCATAGTGACAAATGTCTTAATGTACCAACGCAGCACTGTGCTGTCTGGACCAGCGCAGCAGTCAGACTGTAGTGTCAGCCTTTGTGTCTGCTGCGTGATGAGACCTGTGACTCACTTTTGGCCCGTACAGGTGTTTTCAGTCAGATTTTCAGTTTAACTATTGAGCAAAGTAATAAACACTAAGCAGATTATTTTTAACTTAGCTGTTCAAGTTTTTTCAAACTTTGCTGTCAAGCTTGAAGCCCTTCAACAACTGAGGTATCACTGCAATAAAATGTCCATATTTTCTTTTAAGTGCTCCCCACCCCAGGGTTTTTTTCATTACCATTTTCTTTTAAAATTTAGGTCTTTAGATAGGATTTTGGTATAAAAATGAATGAAAGCTGGGCGTGGTGGTGCATGCCTGTAATCCTAGCACCCCGCCGGGCAGAATTAATTTAAAATTTTTATCTTTCAGGGTCATTTTGCCTTTAGGGAAGAGCTAAAAGTCTCATGGTGCCAGATCTGATTGAGGATACACTGCGATGCTTTTACAAGCCTGCCTTTCCATTGGTGGCACTCAATAGCAACATTATTATACCTCATAAAGACACTCAGGATATAGGATTTCCAGAATGGATTCAGAAAGAACAATGGGATGTGTCTGAAGCAAGGGGGAGTATTTTGAGAGAATTAATAGCTATGTGTCTTTTACTGTAACAATTTTTTGAGATAGATCTTGTTATGTACTTCAGGCTGGCCTTGAATTCACTATGTAATCCAGGCTGGCCTGGAACTCATGGCAATGCTCCTGCCTCAGCCTTCCAAGTGCTGGGATTACAGTTGTGCATCACCATGTCCAGCTACAACAAGTTTTAAAAACCTACACATTCTCAATATATTTTGACTGCCTTATGTAGTTAAAGAGCCACTCCTAATATCCTGACTCCTATAATTTTGTTACTCTTATATTCTTAGTTTTCCAGATGTCTGAACTACAATAAAGATTAGATAAAAACATTTTAAGACTTATCCTGCTACCACTGTTTGTTCAATAAAATAAGACCAATTTAACTGTAAAATAAGCTCTAGCTTGTTTTTGATGTTTTTGAGACAGGGCCTCACTATGTAGTTCAGGCTGGGCTTAAGCTCACTTTGTAGCCCAGGCTGGTCTCAGACTCCCAACGATCCTCCTGCCTCAGCCGCCTGAATGCTGGGATTACAGGCGTGTCACCATGCCTGGCTCCTAGCTTGTTTTTTCAGGATGTTTATAATATAAGCCCTACTCCCAAAATAAGACCATTAAGATCAGCCAGACAGATACATTTAGTATGCCTACTGTAACACATAAGAGATACATTGAATTATAAAATAATAATATTAACATATAGTTAAATAATGTATTGACATTAATACTTAAAATAAATGATGACATAGATTATAATTAAGTATCTGTAAATCCCCATGTGGGTATCTTCGGACCAGAGGTAAATGCTGATATAAACAGATGAACTTGAGACTTTTCACCAAATGACCAATTAGGGTACACAAGGCATGAACAATGTATGCACCTGATAATGAATAGATATGGTTGTGTCTAATATGAATCTTCATAATTAAATCTCTGACTTAAGAATATCTGAGTTGCTAACTTTCACAGATGTACTATATAATAGGACTCACTTTGACAGCCTATGAACGAGTCTGACCTATGTTCTCCTGGAATGGAACTCATTTGTAAGTTAGGGACTTACTATACATAGGTATTTATATACATGAAAAAATAAGACATCTCCTGAAAATAAATTCTTCTGGGGGCCGGGCATGGTGGTGCATGCCTTAATCCCAGCACTCGGGAGGCTGAGGCAGGAGGATCCTTACGAGTTTGAGACCAGCCTGGGCTACAAAGTGAGCTCAAGCCCAGCCTGAACTACATAGTGTCTCAAAAAAGGCCGTGTCTCAAAAAAAAAAAAAAAAAAAGAAGCTCTTTTGTGTCTTTTCAGGGAAACATGGTATATGTAATTTTGGCTGCCATGGGCTGCTGGCTGTAGATGTAATTTTACCTCAAAACATTTAGGAAAAGGAAAAACATAAATATCATGGTAAATAATGTGAAATCTTTTGCAGGTTACACTATTTCTTCCAGTTTTGTTTTCTGTTTTGGGGTACTTTTTTGAGACAGGGTCTCCCTATGTCAGTTGAGGCTGGTCTTGAACTCACTATGTAGTCCAGGCTCACCTCAAACTCACAGTGACCCCCAGTTTCTGCCCCCAAGCATTGGGATTACAGGTATGTGCCACCATGCCCAGTCTGCCATTTTTGGCTTCAGTAATTAAGCTGATAATTCATAAAGTACACAACTTTCAGGAGTGTAGGTAATTTCAATATGGTTACTTTTATAAACAGTTATAAAAAGAATGAAATTTTTCTTCTTACCTTTCGTTGATCAAGTTGTGTGTTATGAAGTAAAACTGCAGTCATATTTGGGTATAGTTTTACCATTACTCCAGTGTCTCTACAAGAAGTAGATAAGCCTGGTTACATTAATGAATATATCTACTGACAAATAAAACTGGTTTTGGGGCTGGGGATTTAGCTCAGTGGCAAAGTGCCTGCCTGGCAAGTGCAAGGTCTTGAGTTCAATTCCTGGTACTGGAAGAAAAACAAAAACAAAACAAATAAAACTGGTTGTGTTTCTAAGGAGAAAAAAAGAAAAACAGAAACTAAAACCACTGCAGCATATATTCTTTTTAAAAATTATATTTATTTTTTTAGCGTATATTCTTATAATTTAAAAAATTATGATTACCGAAAATAGACGACTTATTTTTCAACTGAAAAATATCCTATATCTAAATACTTGTGAATCAAATGACAAAGACAAAGGAAAAGCATTTAGAATATATCTGTATGTATATTCACTTGTATTTCTGTTCATAATTTCTAAAACTTTTTGATGACAAGGCCAGCCTTGAAGTCACTTTGTTACCCAGGTCAGCCTCCAACTCTCTTAATTCAGCCTTAAGAGTGCCGGGGTTACAGATGTGTGCCTGCCCCCACGCTCAGCTTAAATATGTTTAAATGGTGTAGAATATTAAATAATATAGAATATTTAGAGAAGCAGGTAAAGTGCAAAAATTATGTAATTAATAGTGTTCTCTTCCTTTTTTCTAGTGCACTAGAGAAAGTGATACTATTTCTTATTTTTCAACTGCAATATTAAGTGAATCATCCCATTTCCTTTTATTATTCATTTTAAATAGCTTTGAACATGCCTTCTACTTCTGGCAATTTTTTCTTTTAAAAAAATGGGATTTTATGATTATCTTAGCTGTTACAAAAAACTTTGAGGTCAAACCTAGCACATTAAAATAGGTGCTAATTAAGCAGTAAGTAGATGCAACTACAAAAACGACTAAAAGAAGTAGTGCCTGGTGTGTTTTGGGCCTGTTTCCTGGCAGTATTAAAATCGTAGAAAATTTGGTTAAAGAAACAGTTCAGGGGGAACAGTCTATTCTAATTAAAATCACAGAACCACATGGTTAAGAAATCTACAAACTGGCACAGAAAATAAAAAATACTACACCTTATAAAAGAATGACTCGTAATTACCATATAAACTAAACACCTTACAATTTCAAAGTATATAAAGCAAATAAGGTAATGAGCTTGTAATAATTTTAAAACCAACTTAATACATTACTTGGTATTACCTGATTTCAGTTATTGTGGCAGTATAAACAGCTCCAAATTCCAATTGCTGCTCTTGCTAAAAGTGCAAAATAAGCCATAAGATATATAAAGAAAACAAAAACTAGAAAAAACAACTATATAAAATCTATACTTACATCATCTTTACAGATTTCAGTAATGAATTCTCTTGCCTCATGCATTGCACTGGGTGTTGGTGCAAACACAGAAAATGTTTCTTCATCCACCTGACTAATAGTTACACCTTAGAAAAAAGATTATTTAACCCCCAGCACCATAAAGAGAAAAGGAAAAAAAGTAATGTTAACACATTAAATTTAACTTGCTCATTCTACTGGAAACAAATCTAAAAAGCCAAAGTGAGGACAGCAGAGCGAACAGCAGGCAGGGTTTTCTGTGTTTAATCACTACTCTAGGAGTGAAGGGGTTCATTCACCAGTAGACGCACATTGCACACCTGCTTTGTATCTGTCCCTGACCAGGCCTTGGGGATACAGTAGTGAAGCAACATCCAGCACGTCAGTGCTGACTTCTGAGGTTTTGGTCTCTTCACCATAATTAGTACTACAGCAGTACTTTCCCCATTCTTTTGGGTTTCCCTTATCCTACAGCGAACAGATGAATGTGGAACAAAATCGTGTCAGATTTTCATTCTTAACAACTGGCTAGGGTGACTGCTCGCTGTCCTCCCTCAGCAACCTCAAAGGTGCTACGCACTAGGTACCGCAAACACTGCTTCTGAAAGAAATGAAATTAACCCCTACTATTTCTATAAATATACTTTAAATAAAAGAGCCTAAATAAAAGTAAGTGAAAGTAGCAAAAGTAATAGTACTAGATAAGGCATAACTCTAAAGTGAAAAACTCAAAAATATTCTGGAATTTTGATTTTAAAATGTAAAAAGGCTGGGTGCGGTGGCACATGCCTGTAATCCCAGCACTCAGGAGACAGGCAGGAGGATCTTTGTGAGTTCGAGACCAGCCTGAGCTACAAAGTGAGCTCAAGGCCAGCCTGAACTGCACTGGGAGACCCTGTCTCAGAGAGACAAGAAAAGTTGCAAAAAACTGCTGTTAATTCTATCCTTGTATGTAGTTAAGGATGGTCATTTGCTGATTTATAGAAGTACACAGAAAACTCACAATAAAGACATCATATTCTTTTCTCCTGGTCTCTCATTTCTCAAATGTGCATTTTTGGAGCAACACAAAGGGAATGAAATAGCAAATTTACCTGGGCCAGGATTTAGTAAAATCCTAAACATGCAACACTTACCTGTTTCAGCTTGAAGTCTTTTTAAATGATAACCACCTGGTCCAATAAATTTTGCTCGTTTTGATAATGGGACCTCAATCGTTTCTGAAATGTAACACAAACAAATATGTAAATAATTCAAATATATTTAAAGGTTTTTTTTTTTTGGTACCGGGAATCCAACTGAGGACCTTGGGCTTTCCAGGCAGGTGCTTATGCCACTGAGCCATATCCCAGGCCCCGAAGTACTTTTTAAAAATTAAATTTATTTTTTAAACTGATAACATAAAAACTTAGAAATTATACATACTTATGGTATATTATGTGATATTTTGATACATATACGGATAGTGTAATGTTTAAATCAAAGTAAACACATTTATCTCCTGAAACATTTGTTATTTATGTATTTATGTTTCTTTTTCTAAAACACTATAGCAATAAAAACACTTTAGTAATAATTTTCTGTAGTTTTTTTTTTTTTTTTTTTTTTCTTCGGGTACCAGGAATTGAACTCACGATGTTGCGCTTGCCAGGCAGGCGCTGTGTCTCTGAGCTAAATCCCCAGCCCCATTTAGTAATAATTTTAATGTATTACCTACAACAGGTCCATTTTCTTTTCTAGATTCGCGGGGCTTTGAAATTGTTTTGTTCATAATCTGTAATATTTCCTTCTTTGCCACTAGAAATAAAAACAAATATTTTAAGTATATAAAATAAATGATCTCAAGTACCTGCAGTTTTAGTTTTTCTAATCTTTTTGTTTTTGTTTTTTTTCTGGGACCAGGAATCGAACTCATGACCTCGCACTTGCCAGGCAGGCACTGTGCCGCTGAGCTAAATCCCCAACCTCTAATCTTCTTTTTTTTGTGTGTCTTTTTGAGACAGGGTCTCACTATGCAGTTCAGTCTAGCCTTTAGCTCACTTTGTAGCCCAGGCTGGTCTTGAATTCACGATCCTCCTGCCTCAGCCTCCCCAGTGCTGGGATTATAGGCGTGTGCCACCACGCCCGGCTTGCAGTTTTAGTTTTAGTGGAATAAAATCTAAACTATTTAGCTTATTGATCAGAGCTATTCAAGTCCCAGTTATCTTGCAAATTCACTCATATTCCCTCCTCTGAATCCTATCAAGTTGCTTAATTTGTAAAAATCAAAGTTTCACTGGTCTCTCACCCAGATGGTTAGTCATATACCTAGTAATTAATATTTGTGATTTAAGTTACATGAAATTTCTTTTTGTTTTGTTTTGGCAGTGGTGGATCAAGCAAAGCCCTGAGCCTCACACATACTAAGCAAGCATTCTACTAACAGCGCTATACCCCTACTGCAATGAAATTCCATTTTTAAAAGCAAAATTTAAAATAAGCCCAAAGGGAATTATAGTTCCCATTAACAAACTAGATGGTAACAAAAGGAGAATGAGGCACAATGGCTTACCTGATGCTTGCTGAATAGCCTCCATTACAATTTTTATTGGTATTCCTGGTAGTTTAATATCAGCCTAATATGGGAGAGCCAAAAGTAAATAAATACTGATTCATGACATTAGTTAAACATTAAAAATGAGACAGAGAGAGTTTTAAAAATACCTGTAATGCAGTTATTCCCCTATTGGTACCAGCTATTTTGAAGTCCATGTCACCATTGTAATCTTCAATTCCCTTCAGAAATTTAAAAAATTACAAACTTTTAAACAAAAACAAAATTAACCCATACTCACTACAGAATTTCAAAATAGAACTTTAGAAGTAAACTACATCCTGTCAGGCATGGTGGCGCATGCCTGTAATCCTAGCACTCGGGAGGCTGAGGCAGGAGGATCCTTGCAAGTTCGAGGCCAGCCTGGGCTACAAAGTGAGCTCAAGGCCAGCCTGAACTGCATAGCGAGACCCTGTCTCAAAAAGATCAAAAACAAGAAGAAAACCACATCCTTTAAAATCCTAGCGAAACACAGGATAAAAAAAATCACTGCAACTTTCCTCAAGAACCAGTCTTCTAAGCATATGATAAAGTATGCAGTCTTCACCATTAAATATTTGAACGTGGGAATGTACTTGCCAGAATATCTGTCAGCAAACGATAATCTTCTATTTCACCTTTCTCAGGACTGACTTTGGTGATTAATCCTATTGCTACACCTGCAACAGCAGATGATACTGGAACCCCTGTAATTGAGAAAAAGATCTTTATGTGTAATGGATTTCTCATTCTGTTCATATTTATTTTAATATAATAGGATAGTGTTCTTCAAATTGACAGTCAACAAAGTTGACGTAGAAAGGTCTTAAGAGATTCTCTGATTATTTCATTCCTTTTTTGGACACATAATAAAGCTCCTTAAAACAATTTTACCAGGTAAACAATATGCTTGGCAAAAATCTCTCTAATTAACAGCAAACTTCACAATTCTAAAAAAGTTTTTTTTTTTTTTGAGACAAGGTCTCACACTTGTAGTTCAGACTTGAACTCACATTGTAGCCCAGGCTGGCCTCGAACTCACAGCAATCCTCGTGCTTCAATCTCCTAAATGCTGGGATTACAGGTGTGCGCCACCCCACCCCCCAGCTATAATTTTTAAATTATGTATTGTTTTGCCTTTGTGCTTTTGCTGCCTTCTTTTTCTTGAAAAGTAACCATGTAACTGGTAAATTCTTCTAGCCTGAACCCCAGTTTACTCCCCATAGCAATCACCATTACTATAGCGTCCCAGAAAGTTCCTGTGCACAAGTATAAATGTAAATATATATAGTCTTATATTTTCTTTACTCATGGGAACATGCCATACATGTTCATTATTCTGCACCTTGCCTGTTTTACTTAATAACATACTTTGGACAGTGATATATATTACCACATAAAGCTCTACCTTATTACTTTTGTTGGTTGACAAGTACTCTATTTTTTTTATAAGACATAAATAGAAGTAGAATTTCTGAGTTCAAAGGTATGTGTATTTATAATTGTTACACTGTCAAATTACCTTTCAGACATGTAGTGTTCTATGCTTTTACCAGCAGTATATGAAGCTGCACATTAGTGTGTAATTTTGTTAGTTCTTATTAAACATTTTGTTTTTTGCCTATTGAAAAAGTCAAAATGATCACTTATTTTCAATTTGATTTTTTTTGGTCTTTTTGAGACTGGGTCTCGCTATATAGTTCAGGCTGGCCTTGAGCTCACTTTGTAGCCCAGGCTGGCCTCAAACTCGAAATGATCCTTCTGCCTCAGCCTCCCGAGTGCTGGGATTACAGGCGTGCGCCACTATGCCCAGCTTTGACTTATTTTTTAAAAATTTGTTTGAGTTTTTTTTGGTACTAGGAATCAAACTCAGGACCTTGTGCTAGCCAGGCAGGCGTTTATGTCACTGAGCTATATCCCCGACCCTTGACTTGTTTTTATGTGTGGTTGAATGCCATGTTTATACTATTTATACTTGTTTTTGGAGATGTGTCTATTCATGCCTTCAACCATTTTTTACTTGATTAGAATTCTTTTTCTTATTGATTCGTAGAAACTCTTTCAGAGATCTCTTCTTTCTTTGTGGTGCTATAAGAGCATGTCATTATGTACATGTCTTTTATTTAATTAAGCATATTAAATAAAATATAAATACAAAATATATTATTTCTTAGTTTGTTCACTTTGCTTAAAGTGATTTTTTTCTGGATAAAACTTTTAAAGTTTATCCAATCATGGCTCCTGGATTTTGCTTCTCAATGACATTTCTGATAAAATCTTCCATGTTACATTTAAAAAACTTGTTTTTATCAACTGGAATTTACTTTGGTACAATGGAATGTGATAGATATTTCATTCTTTCTAAGCAATTTCATTATACTTATAGTCTTACGAACATTATGATGGTGATTTACATATCATCCTTTCTAGACAGCTGGCTTTGTCTAGCCCTGGATCTGTAACTAAATCTTCTCTAAGTCCTCTGCAGCTAAATGTCCCTAAAACATCTTAAATAAAGTGAATTTTCTGCAATAGATTCTTTTCCTCTTGAATTCCCTATCTTGCTTGAAAGCAAGTAAACATTCATCCCCGAAAACAACACTTCTCATTTCGTATATTCCCTTTCTTTCAAAGACACAGTACTTACACTCATCAAGTCACAAATTTATTTTATCTTCTCAGTTTTTAAGAAAGATGTCCTGTGCCCTAAATTCTGAAATACATACTGCTACTCCTTTAGTCTAACTCTGTATTATTTCTCATGCTGGCAACAGTTTCCCTGTCTGGATTTCAAATGCTTTTTTGACTACCAGGCTTTAATCTCTCTCTTCACCTGCTTCTAGCTTCTCCCGCGGCATTTCCCAGGCCCACCATCTAAGGGTGTACCGCCACACTGAGAAAAAACCTCAAAGGCAGAAGAAGAAAAATTTTAGAACATGCTACTCATTTACATGAAATCCTTAAAGTTCTCCATTTGCTTGCAGATTTTTTTTCTGGTCCTCAGGATGAAGTCCAGGGCCTTGTGCAAGTGCTTCTGTACATATGCTCTGGTCCAAAAATGTTTAAGACATACTATATATCCTGTTCCTAGGAATTCAAACTCACATTAACCCAATAAAATTGCCTAGCTTTAGTCAAACTTACATTAGAGCAGAATAATTTCTTTTCAAGGTATACAATAACCACTGTACAACAATAATCCCTGTATAACACTATTCCATGGAATATGGAGTTGTAAAAATGCTAGCTTTAAGTACAAACACCTTGGTATAAAAATGGCCCTCAAAATCTTGTTCCACTTTATTATTTCAGTACTTCTTTTAAATACACTGCAGAGCCGGGTATGGTGGCGCATGCTTGTAATCCCAGCACTGGGGAGGCTGAGGCAGGAGGATCGTTGAGTTTGAGGCCAGCCTGGGTTACAAGGTGAGTTCAAAACCAGTCTGAACTGCATAGTGAGACCCTGTCTCAAAAAGACAAAAAGAAAAAAAAATTGCAGAAACATACTATCCTTCTTCATAACTTCCTCACTTGGCACAGGTTGTTTCTTCCCATTTTTAAGCTTTATAAAAAAAAAAAAAAATGGGTACTACTTGCGTTCCTAAGGCATAGGATGGTGCCTGACATGGGTACAGGAAGCACTCATGTGTCTGAGTATCTACCTTTTCTTGCCTCCTCCCATAGCACTTGACATTCATGCTTGTCAGATTTTAAAATCTTTATATTTGGCTTTAAATTTTTTCATCCTGGTAAGACTTATTTTACAGATCAGCCACCCATTCATTTTTATCAGTATCCTTTTTGCAGCAGGACAGTGGTGTCACTGAAAGGGACAGGGTTAAGAATAAAGCATCCTTAGGAATTCCATGCAAGACTCCTCCCCAACCATCTGAATGGATTAACCAGTACCCTTGGCTCATCCTTCAGCAGTCATGAACGATGTGCCCAGCATTTGGTCTAGATTTCTGAATCATTTACACAAAGGAGCCACTGTAAAGAGGGGCTCTCGATGTATTGTATACCATATCAACCACTTCACTGCACCTGACTTCAAACTTGGTAATATTTTTCAAAAACGAAATAAGGAATCTACTATTGCATGATTTATTTTTGGTCTTTTCTTGCTCATTCTTTTTCTACAGCACCTTTCCTTTCTAGAGCTACAATACTTATAAAATATTCTTTTAATTAAGTATTAGGTAAGGGTCACTGTCAAATTGATTATATTGTACTTTACAAAAATTACTTTCCTTGCTGGGTATGGTGGTGCACAGCTGTAATCCCAGCACTCACGAGGCTGAGGCAAGAGGATCACTGCGAGTTCAAGGCCAGCCTGAACTACATAGACAACCCTGTCTCAAAAAATCACAACAAAACAAACAAAAAACCTTACCTTTTTTTTCTTACAGAAATAGGAACTTTTCTAGTCCTTGGTATACTACTCTTCACAGTCACCTCAAGATTGCCAATGTGATTCAGTAATCTCATCATTGCCCAGGGATGGGTTTTGTCTAGGTCACTTTTAAAGCAGTTAAAGACACTTATGATGTCTTTTTATCTTTCAATTAACCTTTTTTTATAATGTTTTCTGAGTTTTCCCAATAAGATCTGGCTGAGAAGTGCAACTCCATGAGAAAAAGAACTGCTTTGATCACCACCGTATCTCAGCAGCTGACGTCAGTGCTTGCTTTAGGTGGGACACAGTGAAGACTTGTTAGACGAATGCATGAAGACATCAGCCACCTTAAATATAAGGCTGTATTTTCTTCCACTTAGTACAATTAGAAAAGGCACTTTCAATAGAGTTCTTTTTTTTTTTTGCTTTAATCTGTTCTAAATTATATTTTATTTTACTTTATTTTTTTTTTTTTTGTCTTTTTGAGACAGGGTCTTGCTATACAGTTCAGGCTGGCCTTGAGCTCACTTTATAGCCCAGGCTGGTCTCGAACTCACAACGATCCTCCTGCCTCAGCCTCCCGAGTGCTGGGATTACAGGTGTGTGCCACCATGCCCGGCCTAGTGTTCTAAATTTTAATTAAAAAAATATTGTTGGGCTGGGGATTTAGCTCAGAGGCAAAGCGCCTGCCTGGCAAGCACAAGGTCGTGAGTTCGGTTCCCGGTACCGGAGAAAAAAACAAAACAAAACAAAACATTGTTACACACTCACACTATAGTTTGAATTCATCCTTGGTTATATCCTAGTTTCTACCTTTTATGTCTGTACTGTGAATTTGTGAACTTCTCAGGGATCTCCTGTGTCGCCTCTTTACTGTCACTAGGTTCCTTTTCCTTTTCTTATTGAATAGATTCATTGGTGATTGCTTGGCAGAACTGGTTTTAAGACTGTATAACATGCTTAACTGTATAACATGTAACTGTATAACATGCTTAATCTTTTAGCCCCGGGATTATCCTAAACTACTTCCTAAAGTCTGTGCACATAGGTGGAGGAGCACTGCTCTCTTCCTGGCTTATATAAATTCTCAAAGATTATAAAGTTACTTTTGCTGACAGGTCCCAATGGTTTTGTTTACTAATCAAGAATTGGTGACTGGAATCAGTTCTGCAGCTCTCCAGCTTTTGTAAGGTGAGAAAGTTCACTGGCTCACCAAAGCAAGTAAATAATTATCAGTGCATTGCTTTTAGCTAAAAATATGAATTCTAGCAAGTATCTTGATACTCAAAACTACTTTACCACTAGCCTGGCTTAGCAATCTGTAATCTGACTTTCAGTCTTACTAAAATCCCATTTTATTTTTTATTTTTTGTCTTTTTGAGACAGAGTTTCACTACGTAGTTCAGGCTGGCCTCAGACTCACTTTGTACCCCAGGCTGGCCTTGCACTTACAGCAATCTTCCTGCCTCAGCCTCCCAAGTGCTGGGATTACAGACGTGCACCACTACACCTGGTTTCTAAAATCCAATTTTACAGAAACCTTGTATTTTCTACTCATCACATATATAGAAAGCACCAGCAGTTTGAGACAATTCTTTTACCTGCATCCATCAATGCCAAACTCCCACCACATGCAGATGCCATGGAGGAGGACCCTATAGAAAGTAATATATGTGCTTTATAATATGTATTTTTAAATCATTTAAAATATCATTTTTTAAATGTAGAAAATTATTATCAGTCATCTCCTTACAAATGTTTAATAGTTTTTACTTCCATTCTTGTACGCACTTAACAGTTTATCCTGTGCATTACTTGGGAAGCATGTCTGTTCACATACTGACCCTTCTGAGCATTGCTCAGGGAGGTGGCATTTCAGGCAGGCACTTATGCCACTGAGGTATATCCCCGGCCCCAGGTGTCATCTCAAATAGCTGATTCTTGTATTCAACAAATTTGATAAAATTATACTATTTCCTGTTACATTATCATATAAAAACTAATGAAAGAATAGAATTTTTGGTTCTCTTGTATTTAAGTAATTGGACTGTAAGAGGTTAAAGCACATCAGTCACAAACTACAAAGCTGCATGGTCCAATATGGTAACTATTGGACATATGAGGCTATTTAAATTAGCTAAAATAAATTTAGTTCTTTAGGAAGTTCTTTACAAATATATAAAGATTCCCATTATAAATAATTCCATGGATAGTACTGCCATTGAGATTCTGATTTTATGACTCCGAAAGGGGGAGCAGTACTGTTTTTACTGCCGTCCTCAGAGGGTGAAGACACAGGGCTGTGGCTCTCTGCTTGGGCCTTAAACCCAGTTACACTCAGTAGACAACAGAAAAGACTGTAATTTAAGTTCTGAGCTTCCTTTGGTGCTTTTCTCTTATAATCTGTAATCATCTGATCTATTTAAGAATGTAACAGGGAATCTGATCTTTCTACTGGAGGAGAAATATTTTGATACTATACCATTTGACTCTAGGACTTCAGATGTAACTCTTACAGTGAAAGGAAAATCTTTGGGAATAACAGGATACAAAGCTTTCTCTGCAAGAGCACCTAAATGGGAATAGGATAGAAAACTTCAGCAAAAAAATGTACTAAGTTTCTGTAAGAACACATGAGTTTACAGACTTGTACTCACCATGCCCAAGTTCTCGCCTATTTATTCCAGTGACTTTGCCAATTTCATTAGTTGCATAAGGAGGAAACTTAAAAAAGAAAAACCACATGTATATAAACTGACATGCAAAGATGCCCAAGACATATTACCAAAATAAAACTAGCAGAATTTTAAAAAGTACATTCATATATTCAAGTGAATTAGGGGGTGGGAAATGCATGCCATAGGCATCTACATCATACATTTCCATAATGTTTAATTATTAACAACAACAATATATTTTTATAATAATAGAATATACATATTTTAAAAGTATCTATGAGGAGATACAGATCTCTTTCATAGGGTTTTATTTTAGACAAGTTATAGACTATATTTTTCATGACATGTTATCAGCAAGGAATATAAATTAGTTTTGATTATTTAAAAATTAGGAGGTTTCCCATAAAGTTGTACAATTCTGGTTTAGTAAAAAAAATTTTAAAAGGAGCAGTAAAGCATGAGTCTGATCAAGTCTGATGTAGCAGCCAATTTGCATGAGGAGGTCAGAGGAACATGCTGACCTTCTCCCTGAGTATACAGTCAGCAATATTCAGATTTGGGGGGACACTGCAGGTCAAGTGGCCTGGAGGCTCTAGTAGATAGACTATGACACATGTGATGGAGAAACGTATAGATTAGAAGAGACAAAGATGGGGCTGGGGATTTAGCTCAGTGGCACAGCGCCTGCCTGGCAAGTGCAAGGTCGTGAGTTCAATTCCTGGTACCGGAAAAAAAAACAACAAAAAAAGAAAAGACAAAGACATACCAAATTTGTAAAAGGTGGGTAAGACTACAGTATCTATGGATATACACTGGAAATATAAGAAATAGTTTCTATAAATTAGGAAAGCAGTTGGTTACTTATAGTCAAGGAAGGGAGTTGAGTGTGGGATGAAAAATATGGAGAAGCTACTGATGTAGCTGGTGATTTTGTATTCTCTGACTTGAGTGGTGACTGCTAGGGTGTTTGCCTTCCAAAAACTCATGAAGCCATCTTTTGTTTGTATGAGTCTCAGCACCTACACTTTATAAGAAAAAGGGTTTCAAGATGCTATAATAGGGACGTAGCTCAGCAACACAGCGCCTGCCTGGCAAATGCAAGGTCCTGAGTTCAATCCCCGGAACCAAAAAACAAAAACAAAAACCAAGACAGGATAAGATGGCAATAACAGCCCATTTCCTTCTAACAGCAACCCCCCCACCTCGTTCCTCAATAACCAGCATTCTGCAGAGCTGCCCCTCTTAGATTACACAGGATTTGCTTTACTCAATTATAATTCTTCCCTTGTTTCCTGGGTATATCCAGAACAGGACACTTATAAGGGATTTAAAGCCTATGTACATCTCAAGGTTTCTGTAGCATATACTTTCTACATACAATTGATTATAGCAAGTTCAACAAATGTTAAATATTTGGATTCTGGGCAACCACCCATATCACGCAAAAGTAAAGTGATTTACTACCTTAAACAAGCCTCCCATGGTTTTGGCTCAAATAATAAAATTAAAAGTACTACATGTTATGTGGGTGTGTGCACATAACATAATGTCAGCACTCTGGGAGTGAGGCAGGAGGACTGTAAGATTGAGTGTCACCCGGAGAACTTAAAAAAAGGTGAGGGGAGGGACAGGGAAGTGCTGGGGATGTAGCTCAGTGTGAAGGCCCTGTGGAAAACAAAAAACTAATGTGATGGTAAAAGGTGATTTCTCAGTTAAAAAGCTTGACTTTTGTTTGACATGTATACAGGTATAACTCTCTCGCCTAAAGGCAAACAACGCTGGCCACTATACCCTGTCATAGACTTAGAATAGGGTGCTATTGTTTGGAAAGCTCTACTTATATCTTCTGCATGCAGAAAACAACAGTCCCCAAATCAACCTTAACAGACACATGATAAAGTATTAATAGGAGAACCTAAGCAGTACATATATGGGCATTTGCAGTAAAGTTCTTTTATTTTGCTGTATCCTAGAAAATTTTCACAATAAAATTTTGGGAAAAAAAACTCATCTTACCTCATAGTGCAGCATGAAATTTTTATCTTTTATCCCACTACAGACAAAAGGCATAATATTAAAAAGTATTATACTGATACAAGCATTTTTGTTTCAATAAGTAACTAAAAAAGTTATCAGAAGATTAAAAAAAGGTCCAATTAGATACTGACAAGAGTTGGTCTGAAACAGTAAACCTGAAGAACAGCATTTTTTTTTTTTTTTAAATGGGGCTCACTTTGTTGTTCAGGCAGGTTTTGAACTCTAGCAGTCCTCTTGACTTAGCCTCCCAAGTAGCTGAGAGATGGTATTTTTTCTGGGGCTTATGGATAAATTCTATATAGAGGAGAACAGTTTTGCTTCAAATATAAGCGCTAGATATCCAGATTTGAATATTAAGACAGCAGACATTTTCTTTCTTTTTGTCTTTTTGAGACACGGTCTTGCTACGCAGTTAAGGCTGGCCTTGAGCTCACTTTGTAGCCCAGGCTGGTCTCGAACTCACAACGATCCTCCTGCCTCAGCCTCCCAGGTGCTCAGATTACAGGCATGCACCACCACGCCCAGCTCTACAGCAGACATATTTTTAATCATCAGTAACTACTGATGTTAAATGTTATAACCATAATATTTAAATCTCATGAGAGTGTGGTGGAGCACACCAGTAATCCAGGCACTCAGGATGCTAAGACACAATAATCACCATGAGTGCGCAGCCAGCCTGGGATATATTAGCAAGTTCAAGGCCAGAGCAAGACCACCCTGTCTCAACAAAACAAAAACATCCAAGAGTTATGATCGTTCTCCCGCCCAATGTGTGAAATACAGATCATGAACTGATTATATAGCTGACAGCAATCAGATCTGACTGGCAAAGACCTTTTCAGGGTTTAAAAAGAGAACTGTTGTGAAAATGTCTACAAAAATGGGAAAAAAATAAGATGAACTGCAAATTCCTAGAGGCAGGAAACCAGGTTTATCTAGAACAATACAGGAATGTAAAAGGGTGCTGGCACAGACAGCATCCCTTCTGGGTGGAACTATTAGCAGTGCCTTTCTGTGCAAAGGGTTTAGATAATGTGCAGAGTTGGAGCAGGATCTGCCTAACCATAAAGTACAGGCTTGGAAAAAGAAATCTAAAAAGTTAACTCCTTCAGAACACTAAAGGAAACAGATCTTAAAAGTTAACTCCTTCAGAACACTAAAGGAAACAGATTTTTGTAGGATGATAGAGATCACTGCCTCAGTACCTGCAATTTACAAAAAAAGGAAACCAAAGGCCAGCATGGTTGAATGATGTGCATTCCTTCCATTTACATGGTTACAGATCTAAAACTAGAAATTATAGGGAAGTATGCTGGCCAAATCCAGTGTTCCTGATAAAGCTCTGGAAGTCAAAAGTGAAAAGGCTACAGGAACAAAATTTTGGCTAAACAGGAAATTGAAAACAAACATAAACTTCCTTCAAGCTAGGATGAACAGGGGCTGGGGATTTAGCTCAGCGGCAAAAGCGCCTGCCTGGCATACGCAAGGCCGTGAGTTCGGTTCCCGGTACCGGAGAAAAACCAAAAAAAAA
>NW_004955424.1:27392245-27427886 GCF_000276665.1 Chinchilla lanigera | reverse complement strand
AAAAAAAAAAAAAAAGAAAGAAAAGTAAAGGAAAACCAGTGAGAGTGGGTACCCTGAAACCACAAGAGCGTTCTCTCATCAGTTGGCCAAGCAGCAGAGGGAAGCAGAGCCCTGGAGTCGTCTGTGACGTTCAGCAAGGAAAGCAAAGCAGTGCTATTAAACACTGAAGAAAGAGCGAGCTGGACACGGACGCATGGTGCTGGTGGAACTGGTCATCTACAATGATCAGTGTTACTTTACCCCTGATGTTTCAGGAGCAGCAGAAGAGAGCCCAGCATCTCTAAACAAAAAATGTCATAATGTGCCTTGGGATTAGATAGGGTTTTTCATCAAAATACTCTAAATTATTTTCCAACTGGAATTTTTGCCTATTTATTTGTTTTATCTTTTATAATAGAAAAAACCTATCCATTCAAGAAATTAGTCTAGGAAATCAGTCTACAGACAGAGAAATACACACACATTAAAAATTAAATGCTTTAACAACAGGTGTTCCAAACCAATGATTTAGAATATAGGACACACATAAAAACCCCTTCAAGTTTCAACTATGTAAACAGAAAGATGAAGAATAGTGATACAGGTTGAAAAAGTAATGATAATTAATAATATACCACATGAGCTTCAATTATATACTGGAACATCACAAAACATAACACTATAAAAATATAACTTACTTTATAGCTGTTGTAATTTGATCTGATTTTATACTGGATTCTAATGAATCAAATGTAACAGTACAAAGCACCTAAAAAAGAGGGAAAAAGTTCTTTAGGCTTTAATATACTTATAATAAAGATGAAAACACAACAAAGTAGGAGTAACAACAAAACGTTCTGTCTTGGTGCAGGAGACTGAAGTCAGATTCTCCTGTATGCTGGGCATGTGCTCCACCACTGAGGTACAGTGGAGGCTCAAAACTAAAAATATTTGAAGAATCCACTTAACTTAAAAAGGAGGGGAGGAGTGCTGGGCATGGAGGTACTGGCCTATAATCCTAGCACTAGGGATGCTAAGGCCAGGAAGACTAGAAGTATAAAGGTAGCCTGAGCTACATAACATGACCATGTATCCAAAAAAAATAAAAATAAAAATAAAGGGGCTGGGGATTTAGCTCAGCGGCAAAGCGCCTGCCTGGCAAGCGCAAGGTCGTGAGTTCGGTTCCCAGTACCGGAGAAAAACCAAAATAAATAAATAAATAAATAAAGTACCTTCTATACAAACTATACAAACAACCATGGCACTTCCTATAGGAAATACTCATTGTATGAATATTCAAGTTGTATGTGAATCTGAAAACTCCAAATGTCTAACACCATATAAACTACATATGTGAAGTACTACAGCAGGAGTGCTACAGGAGGAAGATAGGAAGAAGAAAGAAAAAATATTTGCAAAAGCTCTGTACTTGTCCATAGAAGAAGCCTCAACAAAAGTCTAATAAAACTGCCTGCTCAAAAAAAAAAAAAACCCTCACTGGGCATGTGGTGCACACCTGTAATCCCAGCACTCGGGAGGCTGAGGCAGGAGGACCACTGTTAGTTTAAGACCAGCCTGGGAAAAAAAGTGAGCTCAAGGTCAGCCTGAACTGCATACTGAGACCCTGTCTCAAAAAAGACAGAAAAAAAAACCTCAATCTTCTTTGGGGGGAAATAATACAATCCAGACACTCTACATCATTCACAAGGATACATTTACACCGGGTACACTGTACACAGCAAGAAGAAATGGCCTGTTCTCAAGAGAAAAGACAAAATGTTGGATTAATAGACAAAATTTTTCAATGGCTATTATAATTATACTGATGGAAATAAAAAAGAATTAATGGAAATTTGGGAAGTGAAAAATACGTCATCTCGTATGTGAAAGGGAATGATGAGAGCCCCTGAACACGAAGATGGATGGGGGTACACTTTCCTAATGTTCACAAGGCCCTGGCTTTAACCTCAAACTCCCCAATCTAAAGAGACCAACTCTCAGAGATCTTCGGGATAACATCAAGCAGGCCGAGGGTAACAAATGTGTTGCAATACCACCAAGGGAGAACAAAGAGCATGAGGCATGAAAAAAATGGAAGTAATGGTGGAAATGTCTCATTATATATTCCATATGATAACCTGCACAGTAGTATCTGTACAATGTACTTCTAGCTCTAACAATCCTAATTCAGCAAATAACTGTCATTTTTTACATGTTACCTGTGTTTGTCCCCTCTGAAATAATGCTGATCCATGAAGAGTTTTAAACATATCTACCTCACAACTTATATTCCTAAGTGAAGTCAAATCGCGTCCATCACACCTGTATTAATAAAGGAAACAAACAGTAAAGCTGAGATGTAAGTCACAAAAATTACATGTCCCTTAATCTTTATCAAAACATTCTCAACTCTAGCTATGTATCATGATACCCTGTAGAGCTTTAAAAAATAATGAAGATACTTGGGCCCAACACTCAATCCCACTGAATCAGTATCTGAAGTTGTGACCTCTACATGTACATTGTCACAAAGATCTGCAAGTAATTCTATGTGCAGTGAGGGCTGTGGAGCGCTGTTCTACATATAAGGCCCGTGACAGTCACTCACTCACCTACATAATCCTTGTATTTTTTCTTCAATAGGTTTCCATTTAAAAATAACTATTATTTATCTTACTGTTCATGGGAAGATCACTTCCTTCCTTTGAGCAAGCTGCCACTTTCAAGGCAACTGGCAGAGACTGTGTGTTTTAACTGCATCAAAAGAAGATGTTAGCCAAGCACGGTGGGATGCACCTGTATTCCCAGTCACTCTGGAGGCTGAGGCAGAACAACGACTTGAGCCAGGGCTTGGAAATCAGCTTGGGTAGCATAGTAATAACCCATCTCAGAAAACAGGCTATGTTTACCTTTTATATTCATTCAAAATGATACTTCTAAAAACCTCCTTTGCAACAACATTGAAGGACTCTATTATTTCATATGGGTCAGCGTCTGGAAATTTTTCTATAGAAAAAAGACAAAACAAAGGTTTTCTGGTTTTGGAAGATAGGATTTCTGCAAAATTCACACCATCAAGTCAATCATGATGGGAGTAAGCCAAGGGATTCCACTCCAAACATTTAGTCCTCAGGCAAACAAGGAGAAAAATCAAAAGTTTGCAAGTTAAGTGAGACACACCATGTATCTGGTACCTCAAATGTTTTGTATTATATCACCTGACAAATCCAGCCAGCCATATTACAAAAAAGGTTTAACTGACAATTTTAAAGATAGTCATTCTTACTCTTTTGCTTTGGGAACTTTTATCTTAATCTGCAAAATTGGGAAACACACTTTTTTACATATTGTAAATCACAGTAGCTGGGCGTGGTGGCGCATGACTGTAATCCCAGGACTCGGGAAGCTGAGGAAGGAGGATTGTTATGAGTTCGAGGCCAGCCTGGGCTACCAAGCGAGCTCAAGACCAGCCTGAACTGCATAGTGAGACCCTGTCTGAAAAAGACAAGAAAAAGAAAAAAAAGAAAAAAAATCCCTACCATTTTTAAGCTAACATCTAGCAAGAGCTTTCACGAGTCAGGCACTTCAATGGTTGTTGTTTTGAAAACACCATTAGGGGCTGGGGATTTAGCTCAGCAGCAAAGTGCCTGCCTGGCAAGCGCAAGGTCGTGAGTTCGGTTCCTGGTACCGGAGAAAAACCAAACCAAAACAAAACAAAACAAAAAACACCATTAATCTTCATAATAGCTAATGAGGAAAACTATTATTCCCATCCTACAGAAGAAAAAAATAGAGGCCCAGAGAAGTAAACCATCTGGCTGGGGATATAGCTCAGCAACACAAGTGCCTGCCTGGCAAGTATAAGGTCCTGAGTTCGATTCCTGGTACCAAAAACAAACAAAGAAGTAAACCATCTGATACAGCTGTGATCTTTACTGTTTTCTCAAGTGCTTGGTTTATTAAATAATTCATAACTTTAAATAATGTGAATGTAAGAAATGGTCACAGAGAGACATATTATTTTATTTTTATATTATACTTTACATAATTAATAAGAACTGTATATCACACTTCCATCATATTCAGTTTGTATATTTATATTATGTAATAAGATCATTGCTTAGTAATTTCTAGAGAGCAAAATTATCTAAAACTCTGTATCTTACAATTCCATACAAATTATAACTAACAATGGCATCAATTAACATTTATTGAACACTATGCCAGGTAGTTATGATTGACTAATTTAGTTCTCATAAACCAAGTATTACTGCAACTATACAGATAAAAACATAAGAATGTTAAAGACTATCTTTCAGGTTTTCAAATGACAAGACTAAATACCATAACCCAGCACTCAGGAGGCTGAGGCAGGAGGATCCTTGAGAGTTCAAGACTAGCCTGGGCTACAAAGTGAGCTCAAGGCCAGCCTGAACTGCATAGTGAGACCCTGTCTCAAAAAGACCAAAAAAATGAATAAATAAATAAAATAAAAAAGTAAAAAGTCTACCCACCAGGGATGGTAAGAGTCTGAAGCAGAGAAGATAGGAACATTTCACATTCAATATTTACCAGGTGTTTACTCTCAAGCATTGTGTTTGCAACACTCACAGAAGTTAACTAACAGCAACCTTGAAATGTACCCTCACTAGAAACCTACTTAAAACTAAGAGCAATGACAATAACTGCTTTCTTTAAGGTATTAGCACAGAAATTAAAAAAAAATCTATTACAGTGATACATTGGTTGTCAAATGGCTCCAAGCTTGAACTTTCCACTACTCTAACAGTGAAGTCTAAAAAACATCTGCTCAGTATTTGTAACTTTGCTTGACAGTAAAAACTTGAGAAAACCTGTATGGGCCAAGAGCAAGTCACCTATCACGTCTCACCTTGGATACAAAGAGGTGATGCCTCTCTTGCCCAGACAACATACAGTCCTTGGGTCAGTGCATTAAAATGCCTCACTGTGCTTTTCTTTGCACTCCCTTTGCATAAGTAAAATAACCATGGCTGCAAAGAAAGCAGTGATACCAGCAGTAAAGCTAAGAGGAAAACTGTGAGAACCACGATAGAGTTAAACAAAGAAATCTTCACAAAATTTGTTAAAGTCCTGGAAAACTGTATTTATGAGTGTAATTTTTGGGTCTCAGAACCAATTATTTGGTTTTCCATTATTTTTTATGGAAAAAATGTGTTTAGTTATTCAACTTTTCAGTGTTTGAACATGAATTTGGAATGAATTGAGTTCAACAACCGAGGTATCACTGTATTTCCTTTCAGTTTTTTCCCAAATTAAAAAAAGTACAGGGGCTGGGGATTTAGCTCAGCGGCAAAAGCGCCTGCCTGGCAAGCGCAAGGTCGTGAGTTCGGTTCCCGGTACCGGAGAAAAACAAAACAAAAAAAAACAAAAACAAAATAAAAAAAGTACAATTCAGGATACAAAATCAGTAATGAATTAGCTAGAAAGAAATCAGCAAAACAATTTACAATAGCTTAAAAAACAAACACAAAAACCTAGGGAATCAAAATGACCAAGGAGGTAAAAGACCTCCACACTGCAACCTACAGAACAATGAAGAAAGAAAACAAATCTATGACAAGATGGGAAGATTGCCCATATTCATGGATTGGTAGAATATTGTTAAAATGAACTTATTACCAAAAGTGACCTAAAAATTTAATGCAATTCACATCAAGAATCCAATGACTTTATGGAAACACATAAGGCCCAGAATACCCAGAGCAACCCTGAGTGAATAAAGAGAGCTGGAGGAGCCCTAACACTTGACTTCAAATTACAACACAAAGTCACAGGAATAAAAGCAGCACCGAAGTGGCACAACAGACCAGAACAGAGGACACAGAAACAAACACAGCATCTGCAGCCATCTGATTCTTGACAAAGAAGACAAAAAACACACAACTCTAGCCGGGTGTGGTGGCACATGCCTGTAATCCCAGCCCTCGGGAGGCTGAGGCAGGAGGATATTTGTGAGTTCGAGGCCAGCCTGGGCTACAAAGTAAGCTCAAGGCCAGCCTGAACTGCACAGCGAGACCCTGTCTCAAAAGGACAAAAACAAAACAAAACAAAACAAACAACACACACACAGAGTGGAGAAGAGACAATCTCTTAAAAAATAGTTGGGAACACTGGAGATCCATATGTAGAGACGGAAACTAGACCCTTCTTTGTTGCCCTGTAGGAAAATCAACCCAAAATGGATTACAGACCTAGGCATAAAACCTGAAACTGTGAAATCACTAGAAGAAAACATGGAGAAAACATTTGAAATTATATGTATAAGCAATGATTTCTTAAAAGGACTCCAACAGCCCAAGAAATGGCAAGATCAACAAATAAGATTGCTTGAAATAAAAATGCCTCTGCACAGCAAAAAAACAATCAATGCAGTAAAGAGACAACCTACAGAATGGAAGTCTTTGCTCACTACTCTTCTGATAGAGGATTAATACCTAGAATACAACGAACAGTCCAACCAATAAATAAGCAGATGAACAGAAACGTTTCAAAAGAAGTATAAATGGGGGCTGGGGATTTAGCTCAGCAGCAAAAGTGCCTGCCTGGCAAGTGCAAGGTCGTGAGTTCGGTTCCGGTACCGGAGAAAAACCAAAAAAAAAAAAAGAAGTATAAATGGCCAACAATATATGAAAAAATGTTTTACATTTTTAGCCAGTAGGGAAAGGTAAATCAAAGCTACACTGAGATCACATCTCACAATAGTCAGAATGGTTACCAACAAGAATATAAAAAAAACCAAATGCTGTCAAGGATGTGGGGGAGAAAGAACACTTCTACATTGCTGGTGGGAATGTATTAGTATAACCACTACGGAAATCAGTGTGGGGGTTCCTCAAAAAAACTAAAAATTGCTGGGTGTGGTAGCACACACCTGTAATCCCAGCACTTGGGAGGCTGAAGCAGGCAGATTGCTGTGGATCTGAAGTCAGCTGAAATTACAGTGAGATCTTGTCTCATCCCCCTCCAAAAAACAGAACAACAAAACAGAACAAAAACTAAAAAACAGAACTATCATGCATCCAGCTATACACCTTCTTGTATACTCAAAAGAATTAGTCAGTGTACTATAGGGATGCCTGCATACTTATGTTTATTGTGACATAGTTCACAATAACCAAGGTACAGGATCAGCATAGGTAACCATCAATAAATAAATGGAGGGGCTGGGGATTTAGCTCAGCGGCAAAAGCGCCTGGATGGCAAGCGCAACGTCGTGAGTTCGATTCCCGGTACCGGAGAAAAACCAAAAAAAAAAAAAAAAAAAAAAATGGATTAAAAGCAATATGGTACATATATTTATATATACACAGACACACACACACATATACATACAATGGAGTATTATATAGTGGTAAACATGAACACAATCATGTTTTTTGCAGAAAAATAGATGGAGCTGGTTATGATCATATTAAGCAAAATAAGACCAGTACTAGCCGGGCATGGTGGTGCACGCCTGTAATCCCAGCACTCAGGAGGCTGAGGCAGAAGGATCGTTGTGAGTTTGAGACCAGCCTGGGCTACAAAGTGAGCTCAAGGCCAGCCTGAACTGCATAGTGAAACCTTGTCTCAAAAAAAGACAAAATAAATAAATAAATAAATAAAAAATAAAAAAGGTGGCATCAGAGTAGAAGGGAGACTGTTATTAAACAAGAGGAAAGGAATAAGGAGGGGGCGCAGATCATGGGGCATGGACATGATCCAAATACATGCACTGAAACTCAGTAATCTGTAAATTAATAGGCACTAATAAAAATGCATTAAAACAAAGCTGAATCAAGAAGATACAAAAATTCTGAATAACCCACTATCAGTCAATGAAATTGAAAATGTAATTAAAAATTTACCAACAAAAATACATTAAAAAAGTAAAATTTACCTTTTAGTTGTTCCTCTGTATCTAATCTTATCTTGTTAATAGCTTCATCTCTGGAAACCTGAAAGGAAGTTACAGTTCAGGTATATGTATACTTATATAAGACAACGTTCAACATTTCTATTTTTAGTTATTAACCAATTAACACACTGTAAGAGTATTATATTTTTCTAATGGTATCATTCTTTAAAATACCATATTTACTTACAGGAAATATGTTTAATTTGGTTAAATATATTTGTGTACTTCTCTAAAACTTGCATTAACAAAAGAAGAATGGAGAAGCACACAGCCTTCAACTCAGCTTTTTGGTTAAGAGATTTTAATAAAATAGGACTAATGTTCATGAACAAAACTGTACGAGTTCCAACAAGAAAGTGTGCCTGTAACAATGGTCTAAGAGAAACCCGAGGGGCACCTACTTTATCATGTTCGTAGTCTGTGAACACTGCATAAAGCTTCTCCACGGCAAGGCTAGGTAAAGCACAAAATAAATGTTAGTGTTACAATATCTGAGACATGTGGTAGTTTCTACTATAAATGAAAAACACTGATACTAAATCAAACAATAATAAACATTTCATAAAGAATTTTAAAATATATCCATTGCTGTTTATCACTGTTAATCTCTTTACTACTTATGACACAGAACTAAAATTTCTCCGTCTCAAGGCAATCACTCACACATGGTACTATGTCCTCCTTCTTGTGTTTTTCTTTTCTTTTTGAGACAGGGTCTCACTATGCAGTTCAGGCTGGCCTTGAACTCCCTTTGTAGCCCAGGCTGGTCTCGAACTTGCAAAGATTCTCCTGTCTCAGCCTCCTGAGTGTTCGGACTGCAGGTGTGCTCCACCTCGTTCTTGTGTTTGTAATTGATCAATTAATTCCTTTAGATTCATTCATATTTACTGAGTGTCTGCCTATGTGGTGCTGCTGAAAGCACTGGGCATATGTGGGTAATTATACTTGATTTTTTCTTGAAAAGTCAGTATTTCCCTTAGATATGAAAACATCTTGCCTTTTCCATTTTCTGGACAAGTGAGATACAGGGATTACTTGAATTTTGACCAGCAAATGCCTCTCCCTTTCATTTGAGATTTAAACATGCCTTGGAAGAGGGGCACGAGTATATACTCTTTTAGCCATGTGACAAATGTCTATGGCAATGACTTTAAAAATATAAAAGTACTATTGATGAAGTAGTACCTGGTCAGTGCATTTGTGGAGGTTTCTTCCCTAGAGGATTTATTTATTTTTACTTATTTTTATTTAAGTGTATTGGTACGATTTAGGTGTACATAATGACTACATTCATCATTGGGCATTTGTATTTGTACACGATATGTCTTGATTCCTCTTTTTTTTCTATTCTCATCCTCTCTTTTCAAACCCCCTTCCCCTCCTCGTTCACAAATCTGGTGACAATTTTCCATTTTCTTTTGCACAGATGTTCTTACTTATGCACATGTTTCACAATGTCTGGCGGAGGGGTAAATATCTTCTGAGGTGTTCTCTTGGTAACACCAATTTCTTTTACCAACTGCTGGATGCCCTGAATTATCTGCTGGGTGTATTTTACTCCCACTTTGATAGCATGGCAAAAGTCCTGCTGTAAAATGTTCTCTGCAGAGGCTTCCAACATGACTATATAGGGAGAGAAAAGACAATCACTGCCACTGAGCCTTTTTACCAACAGCATGACACAACAAACACATGAATCACTTTATTTTGTATGACACAGCCACTTTTTACAATGTCCTTCCTCAGAGTAACACACTTCCAAAATATTAGTATCAGTAAATTAATAAAGAAACCTTGTTATTTCAATTTACATTTTCCTTAAATTTAATGGATTTCACATATGAAACAGAAAATAAAGTGATTACATTTTAAAATAATACCCCTGAAAAAGAAGTCATATAACATAAAATTTAGTCTTTTAAAGTCTATAATTGCACTTAATTTTAATGTGCTTTAAATGAATTTTAAAATATGTATCATAGGCAGGGCATGGTGGCACACGCCTGTAATCCTAGCACTTGGGAGGCTGAGGCAGGAAGATCGTTGCAAGTTCAAGACCAGCCTGGGCTACAAAGGGAGCTCAAGGCCGGCCTGAACTGCACAGCAAGATCCTGTCTCAAAAAGACCAAAAAAAACAAAAAAAAAAAATGTACCACATTAGGTATCCAATGAAGGTTTCCTTTGTGGTTTTTTTTGTGAGACAGGATCTCGCTATGCAGTTCAGGCTGACCTAGAACTCACTATGTAGCCAAGGCTGGCCTTGAACTTGCAGTGATTCTCCTGCCTCGGCCTCCCGAGTGCTGCAATTACCATGCCTGGCTTAGGTTTCCTGTTTAACAATTATTTAATGTGGCCTCCTACTTAGTTCTGATGAATCAAACTGTGTAATTCCTGCACAGGTGGAGAAATCACTGTAGTGAACCTGTTTAAAGTAGGCCAGTCAGAAGACTTTAGTTACCATTCATAAAGCTGCTTTTATGGTTTTATAATAGTAAAACTGTGTAGAACAGGGAAGTTCCAAAGTTGGGCTTTTAAAATGTTGTCCTGTAAAAATGTGTTATTCAGCTCTGACTTTGCATTCTGGAAGGCTAAACAGCTTTTAGGCTACTTGTATGTCATTTTTGGCATTTTTCAATTTGTGCAAAGACCATGCAAATGCATAATTCCCAATATATCTCATACATTTAACTATACTGTATTGTCATTAAAATTTACTAATACTGAATTATCACTTTTAAGGCTTCCAAGTGTTATACAGAATGAAAAAAATCTCCCTATGTGCTTTACATGTTAGAATTCCACCAGCCAATTGAAGAAAACATGTGCAAAAAGGTCATGTAAATAGGAAAGAAGGCAAGGCTAAAAAGTACTGAAAAAAGAAGACTAGAAAGTCTCTAAATACGGCAGACACAGATGTACAGATGCAAGAAGCTGAGTAACCCTAACAGGGTAAACCTAGAGAGTGAGGCTAAGACATCACAATTACACCTCTGAAAACCCAGACAAAGAAAATCTCTGCCAGAGAAAAAATGACACCTCAGTGAGGCACGGTGGCACACGTGCATTTCAGCACTCTGGGAGGCTGAGGCAGGAGGATCACAACTTTGAGTCCAGTTGGGTAACTTAGTGACACCTTGTCTCAAAAAAAAAAAAAAAAAAAAAAAAAAATGCACAAAGGGCTGAGAATTTAGCTTAGTGCCAAGACCCTGGGTTCACTCCCCAGTACCAAAAAACGGAAGGGAAGAATCGCTCCCTTGTCACTGTAGCCACTCCTCAAATACCCAATAGCAGCATTGTGGAGAAGGACATTCTGTAGTTCATCTTTCAATGCATTACCTCAGGCCTGACCAAGCCATATGATTGTTTGATTAGAACAAGTCTAACAAAAGCATTGATATAAAGGAAATGATGGCAGGTTGCTGAGATATGCCCAAGGAATGATAACATGATGGCTAACTAACTAAGTCAAGTCTCATTCCTATGATAATTGAGTTGTATTGTCCTTGCAAACCTGTTGAAATCCTCCCATTTGCCCTGCTTCTTTTGTTCTTTCTCAATAAAAGATTACTGAAAATGGTAATCAGGGCTGCAGTCTGAGAGGCTGCTAGCCCCCATCCCAGAAATATGCCTGTTGTTTTTCTTTTTTCTCTTGCTTTTCTTTTCATCCTTTCATCTGGGGCACCTTGTTCTCTGGACCTGTCACCCTGGACAGAAACAAAATATAGACCAACACTGCATGTTCAGATAGAATCATGTCCTTTGTTGCAGACGTTCTAGTGGACAACCCTGGCATAGACTGGATTTAAGTTAAAAGGGTATCAGAATGATTACTTCAAACCATGAACTACTTTTAGTAATTAAAGACAGGATTTTTGAGACTGGCTGAAGCTATGAATTCTAGATAGAAAATCTCTTTTATTATTTATTTATTTGTCTTTTTTGAGACAGGGTCTCACTATGCAGTTCAGGCTGGCCTTGAGCTCAGTTTGTAGCCCAGGTGGGCCTTGAACTTGCAACAATCCTCCTGCCCTCAGCCTCCCAGGTACTGGGATTATAGGTGTGTGTAATCCATGCCTGGCTAAAATCTCTTTTATTTCATTTTATTTTTTTTTTGGTACTGGGAATCAGACTCAGGACCTTGTGATTGCCAGGCAGGTGCTTGTGACGCTGAGCTACATTCCCAGCTAAAATCTCTTTTAAAAACACGTACTGGTTTACTTTTTCCTGCATTATATCCCATCATACACAGAATGATTAGTGATATTAAATGTACCAGTTAAAAACAAGTATCTAAATACTCTTGTGCAAAATACTTCTACTGAAGTAATGTAACAATTCACAGCATGGAGAAATTATTCTTGTCCTAAGATTATGTTTTAAAGACTCATTTTAGTAAATATCTAAATAATGAAATAGTAGCAATTATTATTTTTTGTATTCTAGAAGTTTCATCATGGTGTTATTTTACAAGGACCGAATACTAACTGTTATGGTTTGTGTCTAGATGTACCCTAAAGCCTTATACAGTCATGGGGGACAAGCTTTTCATAGATGGCTGAAACTAGAGTTTGTGACTGACTGGGATTATGGGTGTGAGCGCTACACCTGTCCCAGGGCGGGTTGCCTGCATATGATATAAGGGACCAAAGAAGGCCCCTTTCTCTTTCTTCCTTCCCTGGTTTGCTTTTTTCTGTCTTCTGCTGCCATGGTTTCTCCTCTAGGATACCCTTTGCCAAGTCACCCTGCCTTGGAACCAGCCAATTAAGGACTGAAACTGTGAGCTAAATAAGCGTTTTCCCTTTTAACTTTGGGTGTCAGGTTTTTTGTCTCAGCAACGAGAAAACCTAGACACTAATACATTTTAAAAAAAGGGTCAAAATGTATACAGTACTTGCTGTATTTTATGAAAGCAGAGAGCTGGCTGAATATCTTCATGGAAATAGTTCCTGAAGCCAATGTCCTCACAGTTTGAATCATTCTGAGGTGCCCTCTAATTATCCAAAACTACCTTCTGAAGTTTATGTAGCTTCTAGCATCTGATTCTTCAATCTGGTGAGCAACAGATGAGAATAACCAAGTGTACTTGTGGCATGCCATAGAAATCCTATTGGCAGCCTCCCAGTTGCTTAAATGCATTTTTTAAGAAGCGATACTTGCAAATAAAATCCAGGATAAATGTGATATTTAAACTACTTACCAATCTGACTTTTAGGTGCCCCAGCAACCACTAAATTTAAAATACTAGAAGACATTTCTTTCCTTGTTGGGTTAACAATGCATTCTCCATCAATCAACCCTATTCGTACTGCCCCTAAAATAAATAATATATTAAAACATTGTAATTATTTAACTAAAATTTTCACTTTTCATACTATTCTAGTGATGTTTCCATCCCCTATTTTTGATTGTGACTACAGAATAAAATTACTATTTCTTGACGATATTAAAGGCCCACATAACATCCCATCATCCCAACCAACCTTCTGGACTCAGTGGACCACTGTGAATTGTTCAGAAGTACCTTTTTTATGGTTATGTTAATGCTCTTCTCCTAGTCTAGACTGTACCTCTCCCAAGCCACCAAAGATCCTCTGTGTGATCCTACTGAGTTCAGATTATACATTGACTATGGTGAGAAGTCCTCTTTGACAACTTAAAATCCATAAAACCAAACCTGCCCTTTGCTATCATTTTCTTAGTACCTTGGCTATGCCTTATAATAATACTATTAATAAATAATTATTTTTTTTTCCCCTGGTACCGGGAATCGAACTCACAACCTCATGCTTGCCAGGCAGGCACCGTGCTGCTGAGCTAAATCCCCAGCCCCTTGTCTTTCTCTTATGTTGAAAATAAGAACTGCCTCTTTCATCTTTGCATTACTAGTGCCTAGTATGCCTTTGTTCATTGAATGCTTAGGACACTCAGTAATTATTTACTTGGTGAATCTTTTTAGGTTGTATGATTATAATCTAAAAAAGCTGTTACATATGTTTGTCTATCATATAATATCTAGCAAATTACATACTTGTTTTATAAAGAGGAGGTACTCTGATAATTTCCCAGTGCAAAGAAAGAAAAAGTCTTAACTGAAAGAGGCAACTAAGAAGTCAAAATATCTAGAGACAAAATCTACAGCACCATAACATATTACTATTGAAAACAAAGCCCAAGGCAAGGATGACCACGACTGAAAGCCTGCAAGGAATCTTAGGATGTCACTTAGTTTAGTGACACTTAGTTTAATCTTAAAGGGCTAATAATCCAGAGCCAATAAATCTATGCTTTTGCTATATCATGCTCAATGCTATTTATTTAAAGAACATAAATACTGTATTTTTTTTTCAAATCCTAACTTACCAACAGGTCCATTCCAAGGAATATCTGACAATGAGAGGGCTACTGAAGCTTAAGGAGAAAATAAGAAATGAAATTAAAATATTTCATTGTTTTAAAAAATCAACACTGGTAATTTTATTTTTATACTTACCACCATTAATTGCTAGGACATCAGGTTCATTAATACCATCTACTGCTAACAGATTACACAGGACCTGGAACAAGGGAAAAATTTGAAGAACTTAAAAAATTATGTGATTTGAGAGGATCATCATTTAGGTTAATAATTAGCATGGGCTTTGTAGCCAATCCCCTAAATTTTGGCTATTTAACTAAATCGTTGCCAGAAGGAAATTACCTAAACTAAATTTTGAAAGTTTCTTCACCTTTATTTTTTTGAGACAGAATCTTGCCAGTAGTTCAGACTGGCCTTGAACTCACTATGTAGCCCAGGCTGGCCTCAAACTCACACTTCAGTCTCCCACGTGCTGGGACTATAGGTGTGCGCCACCACGCCAGTTTTCTCATCTTTGAGAGAAACAGCATCTTCCTAATGGGTCCCTAGGAAAATTACAGGTATACTGTGCATGAAGCACTTGTCACAAAAATCTTAGCACGTTGCAAGTTTTCAGGAAATGTGTATGCAACAGAAATGTGCATGTTTCTATTACTGGCTTATAAGCAAAAGATGCAATGAACCAATGAATTAACCTATACTGCAATGATGTGCCTTTGTCACGTTTTTAAGGAAATAATGTCCTATAAATAATATGATTACTGAAGTGTATTTATAAGTAGTTATACAGAAAGAAAATAATATTCAAGAAGTATTAAAATATATTAGAGGTTCACAGGATCCAATAATAAAGGTAGGCAAATATAAAGTGTATCAATTGTCTTTGTCTGTTACTAATACAACCTACATTGTTCAGGCACATAATTTGACCCCTATCATACTGATCTTTCAAACTCATCAATTCCCTTCCTGCCTCAAGGCTTTCTGGGTTCTCTTCCCATCTGCCTGGAATGCTTCCCCAACACTGCTGGTTCACTAACTGCTGCTCATAACTCACATATCAGCTCAAACTGACAAAAGCAAAAGTTGGCTTTTTAAAAGTGATGTTTTACTTTTAAGTAATTGATACAGGTACATCATCAAAATTCTTTATAATGTTTAGCTTAGAAAGAATTACAGAAATTATGTAGTATTTGATTATCTGGAAATAAATAAACCTCAAGAAAAACTTACCTGTGTATCATAAAAGTAGCCAGTTGGAAAGAGAGGTCTAATGGACCGATCTGTCAAAAGAAAGAAGATATTAAAAGTACTGACATAGATGCTTTAAAGTTTAACACTTTTGAACTATACAGTTAGCTGTTTAATATGTCAAAAAACAAAACCTCTTAGACTGATTTGCTAAGAAGATCATAGATAAATATCAGTGATTCAATTCATATAGACCATGACCTAAGAACAAAACAGAGAAGAAATTTAAGACCAACACAGACTAAAAGAAAATGTTTCCTTGCATTGTGTCTATTTTTTTTTTTTTTTGGTACTGGGAATCAAACTCATGACCTTGCACTTGCCAAGCAGGCGCTGTGCCGCTGAGCTATATCACCAGCCCCCTCGGATTGTGTCTGGTGAATACATAAAAACATACACAAACTAGCAATTTCTGGTTATAAGAGCTATATGTTGCAAATAATCCCACAATATTTATGAATATCAAAGATCTGGAAGATTACAGTCATATTTCAGGAGTTGATAAGGACACTGTTTTAGGAATTACTAAACTGAATGTAAAAATGAAAAATGCCAGGGATAGAGTCAATAGAGGTGAGGCATGGGCCATGGAATGCATATGCTTAATGGCTACCCATTCATTTAATCAACAATTACTTATTGAATGCCTATTCTTGGATTATCATGAGTTTTTTCTCTCATGGAAACTACATTTAAGAGAGGGAGTAGAGTAAATCCAGTAGCACTCAAGCAATGAGGGAAATTTAAGCGCTGCTGTAGAGCACACATGGGGGGAGGGAAGCCAGCACGAGCATCTCCCAGGAGTCAGTGCCTCTGTTTAATACGTTACCAATTATTCGACTTGTAAGAATTTCTCTATCAGAAGAACCAATTTCTCTTCTAAGGTAGTTTGTGGGAATTCTACCTGCTGCAGCAGCCTTCTGTCTATAGTCAACCTGAAATGGCAATGAAAACATGTAATTCATAGGATTTCTTTTTTTAATAAGAAATTATATACTCGAAACTACCACATAAACACTAATTTTCCTGAGGCTGCTAAAAACATTCTAAGCTATGAGTAGAGGGTATTTTATTTACTTTTAGACTTTTGTATCTCTCAGGGAATGGAGCAGGCATAGAAATGTTTCAACCAATTGTTTAAAAAAAACCCTTTCACTTGGCAATCAGATGAATTCCTAGCTTCAGTACAGTAGTTTACTACAGTCAAAGTCACATGATACTGTGGTAGTTTACTTTAGTCAAGTCAAACACTGCCTTTTTTAGATAACTACATTCCCCTTTTCATATTAGAAAGAAGCCATAAAACCTTAACGAATTCGTCACTTAACATATACCCACAGACTTGTATAGAAGGGAAACCCACAAAGGCAATGAGGTCAGTGATCTCATCAACTGACATAACTAAAGATTCTAAAGCATGTTACTACCAGCATGGGAGCTGGTCATGCAGTAACGAGTTTACATTCTTTAATGACCCAGTATCAAACACCTAAGGGAAATCTGTTGTATAAAGTTTATATTTGGCATTCATTAGACAATGAACAAAAATATTTCACATTCTACTTTTATAGTATATTACAGTTCAAATAAATCAACAAATACTTACCACCAAAGGCATGAACTGGGAAGGTGAAGGTTTTGTCTTGCTGACTGCTGTGACCATCACCGCAGTATCACCTGACTTAGTAAATATAAATAACAATGGTAAATTCAACTGAAATCATATTAACATAAAATTAGCATCGAATTAATCTTCACTCCAGTTAAACTCAAAGGAAAAGATCTCTTATTCCATGGGATTATTATAAACTATTCATAACTTGTTCAATCCTGATCTTTTTTATGTAATTATGATCATTATTAAAATAGTCACTGAGTTTTTCAAGAGGAGAAAGGGCTCACTAGCCATATCCAATGAATCAAATCACATTTTCTACTTCTTATGAAGAAATATAGACTAAATATTGAGACAATTTCCCAAGTATTACTATTAAAGAGAATAGTGAAATCATTTTGTCTAGAAATGTATAACAGATTTTATTAAAAGAATACAATAAAACCACAAGTTTGAAAGGAATCTTAAAGGTAACAATACATTTAGCCCTCTCACTCTCATTTCTGTAATGGTTCTAACACTAGAAATAATCTGAATTCAGATCTGAATTCAGTAGTATCTGAATTCATCTCCAATATCACATATCTAAGTTATATGACGTTACAAAGATACTCAGTATCAGACTCCATAACCATTTTAAGTTGAAATTTTAGGAACCTAGATTTTTACCTGTACTACAGCACAGCCATCTGCAAATCTGGCCAGTTTTCCAGAAGATATTTCTAATTTTCTGTTTAAAAATAAAAAGTCAATGTAAAATGACAGGTCATCAGTAGAACTCTCAGTTTAGTATAAAATAATCAAAGATTCTGATAGCAGAACTAGGACTACTAAGCCCATATGCCCTCCTACATAAACAAAAAGGGATAGAATTCGTTATCATTATCAAAAGTACAATTTAAGAGCTGCAAAATACAGAAACCAAGGCTCAGCATTAACCTGAATGAGAGATAAAGTATTTTTGAAGAGCAGAAACTAACTGCCTTCATAAACGTTAATTCCAATGGATTACCTTAGTTCAGGCTCTTGTCCTGCCTTGTCCTGTTGAATGCCATAACCTTTGAATACAAACTGGTTATTTCCACACTTAAAATTCTTTAAAATTTCCCCTATTGTGCTCAGCACAAAATTAAATTCCTAAATATTACCTATAAAAGACTTTCATGTTTGACAACAGTGCTAGTTTAATGTTGAAAGAATACAGTAATTTTTTCAATCAATGGTGCTGGGACACATGGATACTCATCTGTATGCACACAGAATGAAGTTGGATTCCTTTTTCATATAAAAATAAAAGCTAAATTGGGCATGGTGGTGCCAGCCTATAATTCCAGCACTCGGACCAAGGCAAAGGATTGCAAGGCCAGCTTGGGCCACTAAGCAACTTAGTGAGATCCTATCACAAAATTTAAAATTTTAAATAGGGCTGGAGATGAGGCTCAGAGTAAAGGCCTTGGGTTTAATCCCCAGTACTACAATCTATCAATCAATCCTACGTCAAAATGGATATTAGACCTAACACAGCTGAAGTATAAAGTTTTAAGAAAACAATATAGCAGTAAAGCATCATAAACCTGGGTTATACAATGTCTTCTTAGATATGACATCAAAAGCATAACTGGCAGGGTGTGGTGGCACATGCCTATAATCCCAGCACTCAGGAGACTGAGGCAGGAGGATCGTTGTGAGTTCAAGACCACCCTGGGCTTCAAAATGAGCTCAAGGCCAGCCTGAACTGCACAGGGAGACCCTGTCTGAGAAAGACAAAAAAACCAAAAAACAACAAAACAAAAAACTCTCATGCTTCAAAGGATATCACCAAAAAAAAAAAAAAAAATCCACAGAAAAGGAAAAAAATATATGCAAATCAAATACCCGAGAAGGGGCTTCTATCTAGAATATGCAAAGAACTCTTATAAGTGAACAATGAAAACGGTCAGCAAATTACAATCCATGGCCTGTTTCTGTACAGTTATTCAACTAAGCATGTTTTTTACATGTTAAAAGGATTTGTAAATACACGCATGCAAACAGGAGTACTTAACAGAGACAGTATGTGGCCCACAAAGGCTAAAATGTGTACTATCGGGTTTTTTCAGAGGTGTTTCTAGACTCCTGATCAAACCCAGTCTCATTTCTTACAGGAGTTATGAAATAAATTTTCCAGGTCAGTCATTCATGGTTAGAGAGGAAGGACTGGATACAAAGCCAAAATTTATTTTTCTTTTTGTATGAATATGAGTAAAACATTTTAAGGTACATTCTAAAAACTTGGACATACATATAACGCTAGAGATGCAGCTAAGGGGTAGAATGCCCGCTTTGCCTGGGCAAAGGCCCGGAGTTCAATACTCAGGACCACAAAACAAAACAAACAAATCCCCAAAACAAAGTTAACTATATAAAGTATACATTACAAATTTCATTTCTAACAATTTATGTAGAAGTTTTAGAAAGTATTTTTTACGTCAAAAAAGATCGCTGGGAAAAGCACCCTCTGCGAGAAACACGAGTTCATAATCCACAGTTCTGTAGAACCAGCTTTGCTGATTGTGAGAAAGTTACCTAACCTATTTCGAGCCTACGTGCTTTTAACCGCACAACGAGAGTAACAACGTACGTATAGGTGCAAAAAGATTGCGCTCATCAACAAAATTCGCGTTCATAAAGTTGACTTTTCCCGTCTCTTCCCACCCAGGGATACACGGGCCACACTGCTTTAGGCAATCGATCGGGCTGGATGACACAAGCATGTTGTTAACTTGTTATCTCAAGGTGGGATGTTTCCCACTTCAGAACCCACGCGGCTCTGAAAGTAAAGAGAAAGACGCCAGGTGGACAGAGAGGCTCCGATGAAGGAAGGAAGCCCGGAGTGGAGTGCGTGGTAGCAGGTTCAGGAAGCAAAGGGCACTAGACAGCGCAGGGAGGGGAACCGAGGAGGCAGGATCCACACCCGGAAAGGAATTTAGGGCTGGACAAAGAGTTAAAGATACCTGAGAAATTAGGGCTTTGGGATTTCCACCCCGGGAGACTGAAGTACTTTTGCTAGCCAGACAGGACACACTGTGAAAAGACAGGCAATGAACGCCGTTTCTTACCTGTTGCCTAAGTCCACAGATACAGCTCGGGACCTCGCGCTACTCCACAGTGCTCGTACTTGCAAAGGAGCGAGTGCCAGGTTCCGCCCAGGTAGACGGAGGGGACCATCGCCCAGCGGCCGGAGCCGGAGACAGGAGCAGCAGCACCTGCAGGCAGCCATGACACCAGGCACGTGCTCAGCCCCGGCTGTGTCCTGATTGGCTCATGCTACATCTCAAGGGGCGGAGCCTGATGCAGTTTCGTTTCCGCGGTGCCAGGGGAACGAAAGGGAAGCACAGATTTTGGCGGCTTTCTACGAGGACTGGAGAGGGTCAAATCTATTAGAATGCGATTATCTTGTGACGTACTTTCCCTTTGCTTTTATCTCTCAATGAAAGGCAATTAGATAAATAATGCTTCTTGAGTGTGTGTACTATCATAATTTAAAAGAAAGTTCTTTGAACAATATGAGTAATAAATGTTTAATAAGGAAGTACAATATATTAATAGAAGTTACTGAATAACACATTAATATTATTTGACTTTGTAAACTAGAATTAGAATTTGTGTGGTGGATCATGGAAAGAAATCACCCTCTCTTCCTTTGCTCTGGTTTCTGTTTTATAGATTTCAAGAAAGAAATGTTACTAAAAAAGTTTGTGTTAATTGATTTGTAGTTATTAATTTTGGGCCCGGGATTTGATTCCCAGTATAAAAATATTAATTTTATTTTCATCGATCTATATAATATTTTAAGGTATCCCTATCATCCTTTCTGATTTGTATTCCTTTACGTTGGTAATATTTAACAAATAATTTTTGTAACTCAAATGTAAAATGCCAAGTACTATTTAAAATAAATGTTTTATACAATGAAAAAGTTTTTAGAGTCTAAATTTGATAAAAAGTTTAGGAGGTGTATAAATTTTGCCACCCCTATTAAGCTAGCCTGCTAGAAGCTATGTGGTTCCTTAACGGACTTATTGTGTATGTTTCTCTTTTAAAGTCATAACCGCCATACCACAAACAAAACTAGACCACACAACAAAATCCAATACATGCAAGTGTAGTTTTAAGAATTAAAAAATATTTAGCTATAAACAGGTGATTTAGTGTTAAAGCCGCTTTCAGACCCCTTGCTTTCATGAAGCACTGATAAGTTCCTGCCCGGCCCTGAACACAACAAGACCCTGAACGCAACAGGCCCTGAACACTGATAGGTTCCTCTTGCCCCTCCCACGCTCGAGGGAAACTCCAATCAGCTCCTCACGCGTAACTGAGCCCGCCCCTCCAACGCCTCTTTAGCCAGAGTCCTCATAAACCCCCAGCCTCTTTTAGCTAGAGGGGTCTTGTTCTGTATGTAGGGCTCTCCTCTCCTGGTCCCCCTTTGTTTGTTCTTCTGTGTTGTAAGCATAACAGTATTGGAAGGGACTAACATTAATTTTGTTATGAGTATTCAGTGTTAAAGTAATTTTTTGGACCGGGTGTGGTGGCGCATGCCTGTGATCCCAGTGCTCGGGAGGCTGAGAAAGGAGGATTGTTGTGAGTTCGAGACCAGCCTGGGCTACAAAGTGAGCTCAAGGCCAGCCTGAACTGCATAGTGAGACCCTGTCTGAAAAAGACAAAAGAAAAAAAAAAAAAGTAATTTTTTTTTGCTCTCTATGTTTGACTTTAGCTCCTATATCTACAGTGATTTCAAGATTAATCTACTCGTATGAAGACAAATCTATCAGAATTTACTTGCCCCAATTTAACATGACTTAGGATAATATATAGAGTAAAAATCCACAATTACCTTTCAGTACATAGGTATTATATGATCATTTTACTCAGTATTGCCCAATAAAGCATAGACTTGGAGTTAGTCCCAGGTTGGTCTAATCTTTTTTTTAAATTATAAAGAGAATAAAAAAAAACCACTAGCAAAATACCAACAAGATAGACAAAAACAAAATAAAGCAAAAACATTAAAAATGACACATTGTTTCAGAACAAAATGATAGGAATTAACAGTGGTTGTTATATTACATATTGTTATCTTCAACGAAGTTGCTCTGATTGCCAGATGTAAGACTGCAAGATTGATCAAACCATTAAAGAGAATTTAAAAAAAAAACCACAAAAATAGCCATTAGAATCAATACAGAGTTTCACTAGACAGAATGGTAGGAATTCACCAATAGTTGTTATATTGCATATTGTTGTCTTCAAATTATTTGCTCAAATTACTAGACATAAGCATGCAAAATTGGTCAAAAAAAAAGATAGGCATAAACCGCTCCTTTCAATAAACCACTAGACGTCAGCAAGACAGTTATCCCAGCTATCCTTCTATATATAATATATATGTATTTTTGTCCCTTCCTTCTTTCTTTTTAGATGTGGTATTTTCATACAATGGAGTATTACTCAGCTATAAAACAGTTAAACTCAAGGCTTTTATAGGTAAATGGATGTAACTAGAGACCATACTCATAAGTGAAATAAATTGGACCCACATGTGTAAACATCGTATTTTCTCCCTAGTGTAAGAACCTGAAAGAGTAAATAAAACCCAAAACATACAATAGATATTATGAAAGGGAAAGAAATTGCTCAAAGGAAGGAACAACTGAGATGAGGGGAAGGAAAGATTGGTCTAATCTTGTCATTCACCAATTGTGTGACCTCTGTCAACCTTGGGTTTTTGTTTATAAAATAGTAATATGAACCCCAAAGGGCTTTTTAAAGGATTGAGTGATGTTTATCACTGTGCCTGACACATTATCAACACATGATAAATGGTAGAGTCAACTTTGATCCAGGCTTTTCTTAATTTTCCTTCTCATTTCCTCTGTTCACAACTCTAACCAACTTTTCTTCCTTCATAACACCTGAGTCAGTTAGTTTTCATCCAGCTCTGAATACTAGAAAGGAGCGTTAACGTACTGAGCCCACTTTTATTTGCTCAGACCATTTCAAAATAACTGGAGTGGTAGTGAATGAACCACAAACTCTAAAGCAAATATGGGCAATGAAATCTTGGGGCAGAGCTTTATTATACAATAACCACAATGAAGATACACAGTATGTTTATATTAAGCATTTTTAGGTTAGCATAGAAACAATCATATAAAAAGTTTAAATTTTTGTGTTTGTAACTATTTAATCTATGACCCATGAGATTCCATTGAAGACATATTATATGGTAGAAGTACAATTCTACCAGATATAATTGCATGCTACAATATAATTTAAAAAGAAATTTCTCTATCTATGACTCTTAAGAACATTAAAGGTAATCTAATTTAACTCCACCAGTAGTATTTCTTAGATCTCATTTTCTCCTTTATTGACATTTGAATGAACTTGCAACAAAAATACCACTGCATGCTTTGAGAAGCAATTTCATTTAAGTGAAACATCAAGACATTCATTATGTTTAATTAAAATGTAATTTGCTTTGTGGTTTGGCTTAGACTGTATACATGTTTACTTTAATTTTGACTGTCTGAAAGCCATAACAGTGAATCTAGATCTTGTTACATATTTGTAGGTATTTAAGTAACATTAGAATTAAAAGTATCAGCAGACACAAAGGAAGCCATGAGCTTTTCTTCCCTTTAAAGAATGTGGCCAATTCAAATTTAAGGAATACCCTCCACAGCATTGCCACGGGAAGGTTTTTATCTCACAAGTGTAATGCTTTCTCCATCCAGATTTTCTTCAGTAGCTAAGTCTTGAACCTACAAGGTAAAACCTTTGCATGGTCTAATAACATTTCTTTTCCCATTCTCTACATACTCATTCTCCCACCTTCCCTCCTGTCCAGCTTCATGAGGTGAGCAACTCTGTTCCACCAAGCCCTTCTGCCATGCTGTTCTGCCTTGCAGCCAGCTGACCATGGTTCATGCCTCCAAAACTGTTAGTCAAAATAAATCTTTCCTCCTTTAAGTTATTTTTTCATGCATTTAGTCACAGGGACAAAAGGCTGTCTAATACAACCTGCTTTATGCCAGGCACTGTGCTAGGTCCAAGGGATATAGAGGTTTCAACACAGCTAAAGGCCATTATCCCTGCTTTATGGAGTTTGCAGTCAGCCTAGTGCAAGAGACAGACAAAAACACAAACAACCAAATAAACAAATGTATGTTAGAATGTGGTTAGTACTATGAAGGAAATCAACGGCATGCAAAGCTAGAGAATAGTAGGCTGGAGGATGAATGGTTTTCAAATATTCATCCTAGGGAAGGCTAGGGAAAGCCTTCCCAAGGAGGAGAGATTTAAACTGAGCTGAAAGATGAGAAGAAGACAGCTTGGCTTCTGATACATGGGGTCAAGTGGGAGGATGACATGTGGGGAGAGGGTTGCCTTGAGTCAGGAAGGAATTTGGCTTTTCTGAGTACATGGAATAGCCAGTGTGGCTACAGAGCAGTAAGCAGGAGTGTGTGAGATATGAGGTGGGAGAAGAAGGCAGAGCCTGGTACAGGGCTTGGGAAAGCACAGCAAAGGGCAAACAAGAAGTAGCTGATTCTGAGGAAGCATGATTTTAAGATGGCCACTGTGTTGGACTGGGGTTTCTTTTTGCAAGGGGAACAATACAATACAGGACACATATTTTATAAGATTATTTATAACAGTCACCCAAAGAATGATGTACAAGAGAGTGCAGGAAATCTGTCCACACACTAAGACCAAGGAATCTAGCCAAGGGCCTGGATACCACAAAAACGTCTTGCATGAGTCCCTGAAGACCTAGAGCCCTTAACAATGCCTCCCACTAGTCCACCTGGAGACCCAGAGCCCATAACAATATCTCATGTAGTCCTGTTTCACAGATCTGCACTGAGAAGGCCCAAAAGTCAGTGGTAGAATCTAGAAAGTCTATACCACTGGGATGAAGGATCTGTGCTAACAAGCTGAGGGAATCTGCACTGGAGCCAGGAAGCAAAGCTCAGAAGAACCAGAGCTCCCTCGAAAGGTACCACAGCTACCCTCGGCAACAGTGAGGTCCTGAGCTCCTCTGATGATAAAGATAGCTGAGTTCCCAACAGGAAAGCCAACACAGCAAGCTGTTCTAGGAGACTGGCAGTGTACCATCTTCCCCTCTGGAGCCAGGAAGCAATGCAAAGTGAGGACCAGAACTCCCCCAAAGTGAACCAAAGCCATTCTCAGTACCAACAAAGTCCCAAGCTCCTCAGAGGATGAAAACAGCCAAGTTCATCAGGAAAGCCAGCAAGACAAGCTCCTCCAACAGAACCAACAGCTCCTTAAAGCTTCTACCAGCTCCCAATAGCCTTCCTCTGCTCCCAACAGCCTCTCTCAGCTCCCAACAGTCTAACTTCTTCTTCTCCAGTTCTGCCTATTATGCTGCTGGCCACAGTCCCCAGGTGGGCCTCCCACACCCAGCACCACGCTTACTCAGTTGGGCTGGGGTTATAAATTGACCACCAGTTGTCAATCCACTACAGCCACTCTGGCTGCCAAGTCTAGAATGGCCTAGAGGAGAACACAAGAGAAGTGTAGCAGTCAGGAATAATGCAGTTGCCTGGGTGAGTGTTGTGGCAGAGGTAACAAGGAGGAAGGAATATATTTGATGGTGGAATTGATAGGATTTAATGAGCTGGATATAGGGAGGTGAATTAAGACTATTAGTAGGCTTAGAGTGGCCAGGATTGCAATGTCTGGGACATGCTACTTGCCACCAAGAGATGGGTCCAAGTGCAGAACTCAGAAGAGAGGAGCAGGGCAACATGACTATAAAAGTAATGGTCAAGTAAAGGATATTGCAAACTACGGAAATGTGCATCACTTAGACTGCAGAGAAGGGAAAGAGAGAAAGAGGGCCTGGCTCTAAGCAGAAAAGAATGGTTGCCAAGGATATGAAGGTGAGACCTTCACTGTTGGGAGCTGAGAGAGGCTGTTGGGAGCAGAGGAAGGCTGTTGGGAGCTGGTAGAAGCTTTAAGGAGCTGTAATGTAAGATTCATTACGTTGGTTATTTTCCATTTGCCTTCTTTCATGCATTCTCTACCCTCCTTTGGCCCTGTGTCACAGAGGACTGACCTTTATGGGGCGCAACCCTAGTCTGCTGGCTTTTGGTTGAGTTTGTACCCGAAGGAGATCACAGGGGGAAAGGAGAGCATGGACCACAGAGTGAACAGGTGTGCTTTCTGCCCTTTCTGTGATGGAAGCCTGGAGCCTGGCACAGGGAATCTTCACCAGACACTCCCGACCTCCTCCTGCCACAGATGGCACAGCACTGGGCAACGGCACTTAACACTTGCAGATTCCTTGCTGGCTTCTTAACCAGTGCTATTAATACCACCCTGTGAGTTTTTTTTTTTCTTTCTTTCTTTCTTTTTTTATTTTAAAGATAAAAGAACAAAAACACATTAACAAACAAACAGACATAAACAAAACAGCACCAAAGCAATAGAAGCAATACAGAATTTCAGACAAGGTGATAGGAAATTAACAATGGTTACTGTATTACATATTGTTATCTTCAAATTGGTTACTCAGTTAAACAAATATGGGCATGTAAGACTGATCAAGCTGCCTATATTCTTTGTTCCTATTTTTGTCCTGTAATTTTCTGCTTTTTTTTGTTTTTTAATGTTGTTAATTCTTTAGGCAGGGTCTCACTATGTATCCCAGGGTGGCCTTTAACTCACAGCAGTCCTTCTGCCTCAACCTCCTGAGTGCTGGGACTATAGGCGTATGCCACTAATGCCTGGTGTCTTATGTACATTTCTCTCTTGATGAGACAAAATATCCAACACCTGGGGCTGGGGATTTAGCTCAGTGGCAAAAGCGCCTCCCTGGCAAGCGCAAGGTCATGAGTTCGGTTCCTGGTACCAGAGGGGGGGGGGGAAATCCAACACCTAAATTTAAAGGAGAAAAGATTTATTTGGCTCAGTTTGTAGAGGTTTCAGTCCATAATTGGCTGGCTTCAAGGCGGGGTGACACATGGCAGAGGGGCAATAGTTCATGGTGGAAGACAGCAAAAGCAATAAGAGAGAGTGAGACAAGCCTTTTTCTGTCCCTTATACTGTATACAGGCTACCAGGATTAGGGCAGTGCCATCCAATCAGTGGCCTCATTTCCTAATCACATACCCTTAATGCCAGCATTGCATTACAGAAATCAATCACACTGTAGATTTAGCCACTTGTGAAAAAGTTCTGTGATCACATGAGGCTTTGGCAGACATCTAGATAGAAGCCTTAAATTCTGCCCCTGGCACACCCAAAGATTCATGCACCTCTCTTTATGCAAAAGGCATTTAGTTCATCTTCAAGAGTTGCCAAAGTCCTAATAGTTTCAGCATTGCTGAAAAGTGCACATCAAAAGTATCCTCTGAGATTTAAGGCAAACTCTTAGCTGTGAGCCCTTTTACAAATGAAAAGAAAGCTAAACATTCCCAATATTCAATGGCACAAAATAGACATTTCCATTCTGAAAGTTACAGACAGGGGGATGTAAAGGAATGTGATCAAAGCAAGCCTAAAATCTAGCAGGGCAAACATTAAGTCCTGTAATTCCATGTGGAGCATTCACAGAAATCTGTGGCAAGATATGAACATCAAAGGGCTTGGGTGGCTCTGCCCCTAAGGCACTTCCAGTGGTTGTAGTTTCCATGGCTTCTCTCTTGGGCCCATTCTGCTTCCCTCTTGCAGTTTTCCTCAGGTGATCTACATTCCTGGCTTCTCTAAACTTCTGGGTCCCCACTACACCTCTGGCTTCACACTCACAATTTCACACACTACTCTCTCAGGGCCACACTGCCTGGCCTCCCAGGCCTTCTTCTGAAATCTGGGTGGAAACTTTCCTAGCCCCAAAACTCTTCCATTCTGTATGCACCTAAAACCAGTGCCATGCAGATGATGCCAAAGACTGCTGATAGCTAGAACAATAGTCAGCTCTCTCTTGCCTGTAGGGCTCAAGTGCCTGGATTGCTGAGCATTCTGAATCCAATCCTGAGGAACAAATTCTCTAGGCTGCCACCATTCTGGAACATGGTGCTCTGAGGCTCTCTTCTCAAAGCAAAGTCTTTCACTTTTGCAATTTTGAGGCTGCAAAGGGTGGGGTCCTGCTGCTTCATTTTTTTTTCCCCTGCTGCTTCCTGTGATGCCCTCCGGCCATTTTTTCTATTCTCCTGTTCCTTTTCACTTGATTTTAGCTAAAAAGCGGAGAAGCAATCCTGTTCTTTTTCAGTAATCAAGACCTCCTCTGCTCTAGCTTTGCAGTCCACAGCTTTACTGGAGCTTTCTTTCTGACCAAACTCACAATGTTTTAAATCATTCTGCTGGGCTCTTTGCTCTTGATTCTTAACATAAATCAGGCTAAAAGCCCTCAGTAGTAGCCATGCCACTGCCTCAACATTAGATTGCCTTGAAATTTCTTTTGCGGTTAATTAGTCTACCACTCTTAATCTTAGTCTCAGGTAAAGTCTCTGGACATGAACAAAATGCAGGCAAACTTTCTGCCAAGCCATAACACACATCATCTGGAGTCCAGCAACCAGTGTAGTCCTTCTCCCCAGCAGAAACTTCCAGGTCCTAGTTTTTACTGGCAGGCTTTCTATCAATCTTCTTATCTTCTGAGCTCTGACCAATACAAGCTAAGGTGTTCCAGCTCTACTTTTTTAGCAGACTGAAAGATTTAATGAAATCTCCTGAAATACATGGTCAAGTGTAGTCACAGCATGATCCCACTTTGCTGGTACTAAATTCTGTCTTAGCTACTTTTCTGTCATTACTGAAACAAAATACCTAATACCCAAATTTAAAGGAGGAAAGGTTTATTTAGCTCACAGTTTGTAGAAGTTTTAGTCCATAATCAGCTTCCTTCAAGGCAGGGTGGCACATACCAATTATTATTAGCATAGTTCAACCCCCTCCATATCTTCTTTTTGTCTTTTTTAAACAGGGTCTTGCCATGCAGTTCAGGCTGGCCTTGAGCTCACTTTGTAGCCCAGGCCAGCCTCAAACTCACAACGATCCTCCTTTCTCAGCCTTGCGAGTACTGGGATTACCGACATGTGTCACTGTGCCCAGCCTACCCTCCATATCTTCTCATGAAAAATTTTAGTTTTTATCTTTTTAAAAGTTTGCTTGAATTTGTTAAAAGATAAACTTAGACACAGGGACACTTTAAAATATATTTGGACAAACATAGATTCATAAAGTTGGGCAGTGCCAAATTGCAAATGTTTCCAGGCTCTGATGAGGAGTGCCAGGGAAACTTTTATAGGGCTTTTGTGGAAGCAAGACAGAGACAACATTTGACTGATAAAAACCAAAAGTCCTTAGTTAGAGGTTGGTTGTTTCTGACTGGTGAAGTCAAGAGTTAGAGGTTAGTTTGCAATTTCTTTCTTTCTTTTCTTCTCTTTATTTTACCTTTTTGAGACAGGGTCTTGCTATGCAGTTCAGGCTGGCCTTGAGCGCACTTTGTAGCCCAGGCTGGTCTCAAGCTTGCAATGATCCTCCTGCCTCAGCCTCCCTAGTGCTGGCATTACAGGCATGCGACACCATGCCTGGCCCTTTTCTTATTTTAAAGAGAATAGTAAAAAAAAGGACAATAGCAAAATACCAATATCACAGACAAAAACAAAACAAAGCAAAAACAGTAAAAATGATACAGGGTTTCAAAACAAAATGATAGGAATTAACAGTGGTTGTTATATCACATATTGAATGTGAGATTAATCAAACCATTAAAGAGAATAAAAAAATTTTAAAAACATTAGAAATGATACAGTGTTTCACTAGAAAGATGGTAGTAATTCACCAATGGTTGTTATATTGCATATTGCTGTCTTCAAATCAGTTGCTCAGATTACCAGATATAAACATGCAAAATTGGTCAAATTGCTGATGTCTGGTGGTTTTTGAAAGGAACAGTTAATGCTTAAGTTTTTTTTTTTTTTTTAATTTGACCACGTTTACAGTTTCTGATGGGTTAACCTAAGTTTCATTTTATTGTTAACATTAAGATTAGTTTCATTTGCTAGGAAGAATCAAGACACTGGACTCATCTCAGTCTAAAGGCCTTTTAATTAATTTTTAGAAAACACTTTGATTGTTAAGAAAGTATCTTTCACTTAGGCTTTGAATTCTGTACTCACTAAAGTTATTCACCCTTTTGGTGAAAAGGCACATTTGGAAATGATACTTAGCATATTGATATTTAGTTTTAACAATATTTTATCAAATCTTAAAGAATAGTGAAACAAAGCCACGCAGACTTGGCCTGATATAATTCATGAGCAGTGTGCTAGTGGGGATTTAAATGATATGAAAGACTCTGTTATCTCTTGTGAACTATGTAAGGGGACGTTTAAATATACTACTATTAAAATGTGACATGCTAATTTATTCCTCTTTCCCAATAGTTTCTGCTATTTTACTATTTTTCCTCTACAGAAAAATTACCTAGAGTATAATACTCTCACTGACATAATGGGAGAAAAAAAAGGGAAATAATTGACCTAATTTTTGGTTTTCAAAATAGACCATATATATATTTTTTTTTTCTTTTTTTTTTTTTCTTTTTGAGACAGGGTCTCGCTATGCAGCTCAGGCTGGCCTTGAACTCACTTTGTACCCCTGGCTGGTCTCGACCTCACAATGATCCTCCTGCCTCAGCCTCCTAAATGCTGGGATTACAGGCATGTGTCACTGCACCCGGCCAAAATAGACTATATTTTGAAAGGAACTTTTTGTGAGGCTTAAGTTTAAAGCATAAAAATAGTCTAGGACAATAAACAAAATCAACACATAAAAATTACCAGCATTCTTGTATACCAATAGTGAATCCACTAAAAAGATATCCAAAAAATAGTTACATTCACTAGAGCTTCAAAAAAAGTTAATATTTAGAGATCAGCATCAGAAGATGAGAGAAGCTTATGATGAAAACTACAGAGCTCTGAAGAAAAAATTGAAAAGAACATTAGAAAATAGGACAGTATCTCTTGTTTTTGCATTGGCAGAGTAGTTAAAATGACCATATTACCAAAAGTGTTTGATAGATTTAATGTAATCCCTATTAAAACACTAATAGTATTCTTCACAGAACTATAGAAAACAATCCTAAAATTCACGTAGACTCAGGAAAGACGCAGAATAGGCAAAACAATTTCTGAGCAAAAATAACAATGCTGGAGACATTACAGTACTGGATTTCAAATTGTACTAAGAAGCTATAGTAACAAAGACAACATGGTACTGGCATAAGAGCATACATGTAGACCAGTGAACTAGAACAGAAGACACAGGAACAGCCTCATGCACCTACAGCCATCTGATTTTTGAAAAAGGGGCTCAAAACATACATTGGAGATAAGATAACCTCTTTAACAAATGGTGCTGAGAGAACCGGTTATCCATTTGCAGCAGACTGAAACTAGAGCTAGACTATCTAAACTAGATAGAGATAGATCTCTATCTCTTACTCTGTACTCAAATCAAATCAAAATGGATCCTAGATATAAAAACCTAAACCAGACACGGGGGTGCCTGCTGCAATCCCAGCACTCAGGAAGCTGAGGCAGGGAGATTGTGGTGATTTCAAGGCAAGCCGTGGCTACATAGTGGGTTCAAGGTCAACATGAACTACATGGTAAGAGCCTGTCTCAAAATCAACTAACCAACCAAGCAACCAACCAACCTAGACGTACGTATAAAACCAGAAACTTTAAAACTGCTGGAACATACCATAGAAGAAGCACTTGAAGCCATAGCCACAAGCAAAGACTTTCTGAATAGAACTCTAATAGCACAGGAAATAATAGCAAGAATTAATGAATGGGATCACTTTAAAAAGCTTCTGCACAGCAAAGGAAATGAGAGTGAAAAGACAACCTACAGAATGAGAGAAAAATTTCATTAAGCTACTCTTTTGATAGAGGGCTAATATCTAGACTATATAAAAATTCAAAAATTATTCCCCCATGAAAACAAATGACTCAATCAAAAAATGGGCAAATGAACAGAACAGCCACTTCTCCAAGGAAGAAGTATAAATGTGATATGATCAGCTGAGACCCACACAGAACCAGAGGAGACCTTCTGACGGGAGAGAAGTCTTTATTGAGGGGAGTGGCATGGCGGGCTGCCCAGCGGACTAGGACAGCCCTGAGCTGAGCAAAGCATGGGGTTTTTAAAGCTTACTCTTGGGGAGGATGTCTTTGGGCCAGGACATTTTTTGGGAAGGGGTGTCTGTAGGCCAGAACAGCCTGAGCAGGGGGCGTGTCCTTCGTCAGAGTTGAACGTCTGGTTTTGCCAAGGCGGAGGAGGGTGAGGTTGACTTTTGTCGAGGGGAACTGGAGGGGAATAGGTGAAGAGGAAGGAGTTTTTATTAACTCCTTTTTTTTCTTTTGTTTTTTTTTTTTGTCTTTTTGAGACAGGGTCTCACTATGCAGTTCAGGCTGGCCTTGAGCTCACTTTGTAGCCCAGGCTGGTCTTGAACTCAAAACGATCCTCCTGCCTCAGCCTCTCAGGTGCTAGGATTACAGGTGTGTGCCACCATGCCCGGCTTTAACTCCTTAATAAAAAAACTTAAATCTTCCATGGGGGGGGTTTGCCTTGTGACTTATCAAAATGACCAATAAGTACATGAAAAAAAAGTTCAACATTTTTAGCCATTAAGGAAATGTAAATCAAACCAACTTTGAGATTCTATCTTACCAAAATCAGAATGGGTAACAACAAGAATATAAAAACAGTGAATGCTGGCAGAAATGTGGGAAAAATGAACCCTCCTACATTACTGGTAAGAGGTTAAACTAGGACAAGCCCTGTGTAATTCAGTATGGAGATTAAAAAAAAACCCTAGAAATAAAACTGCGATATGACCCATATGACCCAACTATACCTCTCTTGCTTATATTCTTGAAAGAATTAGAGGCATTACACAACAGTGATACATGCATATCCAAGTTTATAACAACTCACAGTAGCTAATCTTTGGTAATAACCTTGATGCCTGTCAAAAGATGAATGAATAAGGAACATACACACATATACACACATGAGTACTATTCAGCAATAAGGAGAATGAAATAATGTCATTTGCAGGAAAATGAAACTATTATGCTAAACAAAATAAGCCAGGCCTAGAAAGTTAAATATTCCATTCTTTTACATGAGAAACCCAAAATACAAAAAATTAAATGAATAATATAAAGGAGACATGAAACTAGAAGATAAAGTTAGGGAAGGACCTCAGGGGAGGGGGGAAGAGAGAAAAGGAGAAGAATACAGAATGATATGGGAATCATTTCCCCAATTTTTAAAAAGGTAATTTAGAAAAGGGAAATATGTCACAAAGATCAAAGGTAAACATAAGAGAAAGCACATGCCCAAGTAAACAAGTACGTGACATGCTAATAGTGTAGTCAGCTGTCCCAGCAAAGTGGCTGTGTATCCTACTGCATCAGTCTCTTTGCAGTTGTTGGCACAAAATACTGAAATACACCATTTGTTTTTTTTGTCTTTTCGAGACAGGGTCTCACTATGCAGTTCAGGCTGGCCTTGAGCTCACTCTGTAGCCCAGGCTGGTCTCGAACTCGCAATGATCCTCCTGCTTCAGCCTCCTGAATGCTGGGATTACAGGCGTGGGCCACCACACCTGGCCTGAAATACAATGTTTGAAGGAGAAAAGGTTTCTTTTAGCACCCAGTTTCAGGTTTCAGTCTATAGTGGGCTGTCTCCAAGGAAGAAACATCAGGGCACAGCTCGGGAAGACTGCCTACCTCATGGTGGCCGGGACAGAGAGGTCAAAAGAGGAGCTTGGAGAAGAAGGGCTCAGGCACAGGCAGAATGTCTAAGGCCAGTCCTCAGTGCTCACTCAGGCACACCCAGAAGTGTGCTTTTCAATGCTGTCCCACCTCTCCAGCCAATCAAGGTTAACTACCATGCTAGTGCTTTTTAAAGACATTTTCTCTGCTTACTCAGCATTAGCTCTTTATTACAATCAAATTATTAGACAGTTGGTCACATTATTCCCTAGGGAAATTATGAAAATTACCATTTTTTTTTGAGAAATGGTGGCTACAAGTTCCCTCCATGAGGTGATATGCTACCTTTGCAATTTGGTCAATTTCAGGAAATTCCTCCTTTTGTGTGTGTGTGTGTGTGTGTGTGTGTGTGTGTGTGTGTGTGTTTGAGACAGGGTCTCTCTATGCAGCTCAGGCTGGCCCTAAGCTCATTTTGTACCCCAGGATGGTCTTGAACTCACAAGGATCCTCCTGTCTCAGCCTCCTGAGTGCTGGGATTACAGGCATGTACCACCACGCCCAGCTAGGAAATTCCTTCTATCACAGTTCTGAAAGTGAGATGTTGTTAACATACTATTCCAGTTTAACCACCATTTACTGAGTGTATGAGATGCTGGGCTAGCAGTTGAAGCTGTGAAGACAAGCCATGGGCTTTGCCCTCAACTCTGGTAATGAGACAGACAAACATATAACCACAGCATTACAGAAAGTAAAATATATGAAGTGCTATGATAGAAGCTATGTGCACAGGCCTCTGAAGAATTCCAGGGAAGCTTTGTGGGAAAGATGAATTTTGAACTGGACCAGCATGATAGATATGACTTTACTATGTATAAAAGTAGAGCTGAGAGTGTGTTATGGTTTATGTCTGTGTGTCCCCCCAAAGCCTCATAAGGTCACGGGGCAGGCTTTTAGAGTTTGATTATTATGGGTATGAGAGCTACACCCGCCCTGGGGTGGATAGTTTGCATATGTAAGGGAGAGGAAAAGAGTGCTTGAGGCCATTCCTCCCCCATTCCGCCCTGGTGTGTGCTTGCAGCTTAGCTGTGTTCTGCCACCTGAGTTGTTGCCATGTGCCACTCTGCCTTATAATTTGCCAAGTATGGACTGAAACTTCTACGAACTGTAAGCGAAATAAACCTTTCCTTCCTTAATTTTGGGTGTCAGGTATTTTGTCCCAGCAGCGAGAAAAAAGTAACCAAGGCAGAATTTGGTACCGGGAGTGGGGCCGTTGCTGTGACTGTATCTGACCATGTGGTTCAAGAGCCTTTGGAAATGGCTTGTGGGAAGTGTTTGGAAAGGTTTGGAGTTGTCGCCTGAAAGAGAAGCACTAGAACGCCTTTGGCTGTTCTGTTTGGGAGATTCTGGTCAGAGCTCAGAAGACCAGAAAGCTGACAGAAATCTTGCCAGTAAAGACTGGGTTCGGGAGGTTTCTGTTGGGAAGAAGGACTTCATTGGTTGTTGGACTCCAGATGATGTGCGTTATGGCTTGGCCGAAAGTTTGTCTGCATTTTGCTCATGTCCAGAGACTTTGCGTAAGACTGAGATTAAGGGCAGCAGCGGACTGATTAATCCGGCAAAAGAAATTTCAAGGCAGTTGAACATTGGGGCAGTGGCATGGCTATTGCTGGGAGCTTTTAGCCAGATTTATATTGAGAATA
>NW_004955424.1:27371107-27390385 GCF_000276665.1 Chinchilla lanigera | reverse complement strand
GGGGGTCATGGAAGTGTAGGTTTGGCAGGTTGTGAGTGGAGTCAACCCAAGAGAAAGGCCTGTGGACTGCAACTGGAAAAGCCATAGGAATGAGCCATCTGTGCCCCAAATATGAGACATAGAGCTCCAGTACATAATGTGTACCTGCTGGGTTTCTGTTTTGTTTTGGTTCTATTCTTTTCTATCCTATTCTTCCTTTTTGGTACATTAATAGTTACCCTATGGCATTGTACCTTTGGGTTATGTAGGTTGTTTTTTATTTTTACAGAGGATCACACCTAAGAGTTTGCCTTCAGTCCCAGGAGAGTTTTGACTGTTGAATATGCTGGAAATGCTGAGGCTTTGGGGAATGGATTGTTGTGTTTCCAGTTGTATGGGGGACAGTTGTGTTATTCTAGGAGATTATGAACCTGCTATTTTCTTTATTGGAGGTAAGTATGGTTCAGGAGGTGTGTCTGGGTGTGAAGTTGACAAGGGGTAAGATGTGGTAGTTAGGGTGAAGTTTCAGCTTGACTGGCTTTGGAACCAACGGGAAGCTTGGGGGAGCACACTAACAGGTACTACTCGGTGGTTATGGAGGCCTGGCTTCGGGTGCCGGGTCTGGCCCCTCACCCCTCCTGCTCTGGCTCTGTTTTGTTCTGCTTCCTGGCTGCTATGAACTAAGCAGCCTTGTTCTACCACATCCTTCCACCATGTTGTTTCTGCCTTGGAGTGAGCCAACCAAGGACTGAAACATGAACCAAACTAAGTCTGCCCTTTTTAAAAGTTATGAGTGTTGGACATTGCATCTCAGTGCAAGGAAAGTTGACCGTTACAGTTTGATATTACTAAACTGTAAAATGAAGCTGCAAAATGATAGGATGCAAAGCTAGAGGATGAATGAATCTATGCTTGGATCTTAGATTGCACCCTGTAACCAGCGGAGCTACAGGTAAGTTTAAAGAGGAGCTGAATTTCCAAAATATGTCTCATGTGGTAGTGTGCAGGATGAATTTGAAGGGGGTTAGCATCAGAGAACAATAAGGTCACTAGTTGCTATAGTTCTATATTTTTTTGGAACTGGCAATGAAACTCAGGACCTCACGCTTGCCAGGCAGACACCGTGCCACTGAGCTATATGTCCTGGCCCCCTTGTGTAGGTCTAGTGGTGATGAGTTCACATTTAGTGAATGATAAGAAGGTAGAATAGGAGTGCGTGTTAATGATGTTCAGGGTGTCTTGAATTTGGTCTATGACTCAAAGTAAAGGGTATGGGTAATGGAGGAGGATTCTAGGATGACTCTCGGGCTGCAAACTTCCCAAAAGCCTGGGTCTGCATTATGAAATGATCTGAGTGGAGCTATGCTTTGGGAAGAATAATCTCAGGTATTGTTTAAGATCTATTAGAGGTAAAGAGGCTGAGTGCAGAAAGAAGAAGCAGGATGCCGCATTGGGATGCGAGGAACAGGAAGGATCAATGGTGAAAAAGACGGGCAGTATATTGTATTTGAGACCTTGGGGCTTACTTGGGTCAAAAGTTATAGATGAATGGGTTATAAGGGACTGAGACAATGATGCTACTTCTCTAGAAATAAAGGAGTCTAATAAAGAAATATGCTTATCAAAAGAAAGAAACAGGCTTATAAAAGATAATGTCTGATAAAAGCACTAGGAATATCATTAAGTGGAAGTCTACTTGTGTCTCTGTTTGTCCTTTTGTTACTGGTAAGAAATTAAAAAAAAATAACAAAACGGAGATGGTATATACATTGGTTAGTAGTGTGTTGGGCTTAAAGTTCTGCTGTGGTATTTACTCACTGTATGTTTTTTAATCCTGTCAGGCTGAGTTTACTCATGTGTAAAGTGGAAATAGCAAGACAGCTGATCATATAAAGTGGTTGTGTATACCACATAGCATTCAATAAGCCCAAGGTACTGTTATTAGAACTCCAAAAAGGAGGAAGAAACACTGCACAATCTATCTAATTAAATTACCATACTCAAAGATGCAACTTACTCAAAATTTTTACCAGCTGTTCAGCTGAATTGAAGTATTCGTAACAAAAATATTGATATTATGATAGCTATATGGGTAATAATGACATTACATCATTATCATAATCATCATCATCCTGTTAGCAGTTCTTGGCAACCAAGCAAATGCTAGAGATTGCCTCTTGGGCATAGTTTTTAAAAAAGTGTTCTGAATTGAATCTTTTAGATCTTGTTCTGAACATACTGGTGTGTGCTGTGCTAATTTGAATCTAGAGAGGTTCATGCATTGTGTTAGGACATTTTACAACATGCACAAGTTGCAGGGCATAGTGGCGCATGCCTGTAATCCCAGTACTTGGGAAGCTGAGGCAGGGGGAGCATTGCAAGTTCGAGACCAGCCTAGGCTACAAAATAAGCTCAAGGCCAGCCTGAACTGCATCGTGAGAACTAATACACAAGACATTCACCAACTTCAAAGGTTAAAAAAATGCAACAAAGGTCTGGGGACATGGTTCAGAATTAAAGTGCTGTTTCACACATAAGACCCTAAGTTCTAGCCCTGAAAGACTTGCATCCATAAGACCCAGCACTCTGGTGTGAGGAATCAGAAATGTAAGTAAGGACCCAAGTGTGCAGTAGACATTGTGAAATAGGAAGAAAATGTTCAAACGGGGAAAATGTTCAAACATTGTGAAATAGGAAGAAAATGTTCAAATTAGGGAGGGGGAGGGGGAAAGAAAGGAAGGGAAAAGAAAAAAATGAGAAAAGAAAGAAAATTGTAAACAAAGCTTTTGTATATAAGGTGGGGAAGAGGGGTTGAAGGGAGGGCAGGGGAAGGAAAAAAGAATCAAGTTCTATCACTGACAGGTACACATTCCCTACAATGAGTCTGATCAGTATGTATACCTAAAACGGACCAATAAACTTAATTGAAAAAGAAAAGAGATCCAGGAAAGGCGCAGAAAAACAGTTCCCAAAGCCCTGCACATAGGGCCAATCAGAGAATGCTGTCTTCAGTTTTTCCCAGGAGAACTCAAGCAAGTGTTTGATAGGGTGGCCTAGACCAGACCTCAGCCTGAGCTGTGGGAGATATGAACGCCGGCCACCACTCGGCACTTGACACTGTGTTCTCGTTCACAGGGGTGCATTCTCACCCTGCAGAGTACATGTCCTGCCCTACTTTCAGCTGGCCCACATTCGCTCACGGGCCAACAGAGCATGTTTCTTTTCCTACCTTTAATAAGTGTAAAACCTCGCTAAAAATAATAATAGAAATAAAACCCTCGCACTGAAAAAAATTATAGAAATCTTATTTATTGTTTTTTAATTAATTAACTTTATTGGTACATTTTAAATATACATATTGATCCCTTTCATCATAGGGACTTCGTACCTGTACATGACTCATCTCAATTGCTCTCCCCATTCCCTTATCCTCCCTTTAATCCCTTTATTTATTTAGCCTAAGACACACATCTACAGCCTTTGGACAGTAAAAAATTCAGTTCCCTCTAGAGGGCGCTCGAGTGCTACTTAATTCACCTCAATTTCTGGGACTTTCTTTGTAATTCAAACTGTAGAAGGAAATTTCTATTCTTCATATTTGTAGGTGAACTTAACCAGAGATTTTGGCATTAATGTAACCTCTAGCATTTTAAAGTTTGTGTTTTCTTTTTCCTTTCAACAAGAAATAATTATCCAAATGATAGCAAGCAGAACTTTCTCAGAAAAGAAAAAGAAAAAAAGAAAAAAAACATTCAAACTTCCACTGCCCCAAAATTGATTGCTTTTGCTTTTTTTCACTTCAAGTACCGGCTCTTTGCAGGTCTAAAACTAACTTTTTCTCCTCCAATCACGTTCAGGTACTGCAGAAGCAGCTTACGGGGTGGGGTCTGGGATGAGGGGGACTCTGTCTTCCCCCGGGTAGCATGAGCATCATCTAGGAACCTGCGCGAGCCAGAGTTTCTAGGGGTGAAGCCATCAATCTGTATTTAACACGTTCTCTGTGTGATTTTGATGTGTGCTACACTCTGAGATTTACTGAGCTGATTTTTACAAGGCAAACTACTTTTGGGTAACCAGAGTCCAGAATTGATTATTTAGTAACTAATTATTAGTTAGTTTCTTCTCTAAGAGTCAGGAGCAGACTTTTCCCCAGGCTAAATTTCAGACACTAGGTAAGTGGTAGTAAGGGACAAGATGATTTTTTTCCTTCCTTTTTTAAATGTAGAAATATGTAAAATTTTATTTAGAAAAACAATTTAAAGTATGACTTTTCTTTTTTGAATAATGTGCATTAATTGCACATATTAATAGTGTACAGTGTGGTATTTTAAAACATACAAACATCCTGTACTAATCAAATCGGGGTAATTAGTATTTCCTTCCTTTTATCATTCCTCTGTGTTTAGAATCTTTGAACTCTTTTCTTCTAGATCTTCATGAAAAATATAATAAGTTATTATGAACTATACTCATTCCTTTGTGCTATGTAACACCAGAAATTGTTCTTTCTATCTATGTTTTGGTACCTGTTATCCAACCTCTTCTACATGCTTCAAGCTTCCAAGGGAAACTTGTTTTTTATCCGTCTGAATAGAGATACCAGGCCATGGAAAGAGACTTTGAAACTAGATCGCTCACATTTGAGGTGATGCGATGGTTAGGCTTGTGTCAGTGTGCTTGGGAGCTCCCGGATGGGTTAATAAAGCACACTTCTGTCTGTGTCTGGGTGTCGTGGAGGGTGCTGTGTGTGGTCTCTTGCCCTTTCCCGTCTGGCACTGCTCACCTGCTCTGCTTCCTAGAGTGCATAAACTAATCCCCATCTCATGGGCTCAGTGTGAGTGAAAGAACACAGACAGAAGTTGTGGAAATGAGGTACCAGTATCTGTATATTACTGTTCCAGCCCCTCAAAGAATGAAGATAGTGCTTGCCACACAATAAAGTGAGTTATGTTCTTACACTGCTTCAAGCTTCACACTCCAGCTTCTGGGTTTCTTTCTTTCTTTCTTTCTTTCTTTCTTTCTTTCTTTCTTTCTTTCTTTCTTTCTTTTTTTTTTTTTTTTTCGTCTTTTTAAGACAGGGTCTTCCTATGCAGTTCAGGCTGGTCTTGAGCTCACTTTGTAGCCCAAGGCTGGTCTCGAACTTGCAATGATCCTCCTGCCTCAGCCTCCCCAGTGCTGGGATTACAGGCTTCTGGGTTTCCGAAGCAACTGGGGAAAGTTCTGTTTCCTCTCCTTCTCACACAGAGGTCTTTCAGGCCAGGTCTTTTATTCTGACAGTCCTTATCCCTGCCGCTGCCAGCTTACAAAGGTTATATTTTTCATTGTAGGAAATTAGGAACACTCAGTAAAGCATAAGTAAGCAAATGAACATCTCCAGCCCCTCTCCAGAAGAAAGCATCCTTGACATTTTGGTGTTTTTCCTGGTATACTTTTACCCCTTAGCTTTAATAAAATTGCTATTATAAAGTAGGTTCAATTTTCCTTCCTGCTTCAGGACTATGCGTAGGATTCTCTTGCTGGCTGGATGTGGTTCATCTTCCTACCACTTCTTCCTATTTCAGCCACCCTGATGCTTCAGTAAGCATGCGATTTTCATTCTGCGCAGTGTTCCTCACTGTTGGTGACTGTATATTTACCTGTGGGCTTGTCAGAGCAGGGTCTGTCTCCATGCCTGAACTGTAAGGTCCAGGGGAGGAGAAACTGTGCCAGCCTCATTCGCAACCACATGCTGAGTACTTGCACAGTTTGGGGCACACATATGCCCTCAACACATGACTTGTGAATAAATGAATAAATAAATGAAAACCACTGGGTATAATTTTACATTGTGGATTTTAGTTGGTGTGTGGTAGGAGACAGGTGAAATACTTCTCTGAGGTTTTCAGAGAACCTTGTGGATTTGTGAAACGATGTGTCATGACAGGAGGATTGCTGGGCTGGGAATCAGGAGGCCTTCATTTTTCTCTTTACTCTGTCAGTCCTCCTGATCCTCAGCGAGTCCCTGCCCCTCCCTGAGCCTCGTTTTCCTTATCTGCTGTGCCTCTCTGGTGGGGAGCCTCACATGTCACATAAAACAATGCATGGAAAACTCTTCTCACATGGTAAAGGGCTGGACAAGCATGTAGGGAAGAACATTCAGTACAATTTCCCATTTTAAAGATTAATAATTAGAAATAATTTTAAGTTTGAATGTTTTAAGTAGCCAGACTAATTTTCTATTTTATTCCTTAAAGACAGACATCATAGAGATATTTTTCAGTTTTGTATTTATTTATTTATTTTTGTCTTTTTAGACAGGGTTGATGCAGTTCAGGCTGGCCTTGAGCTCACTTTGTAGCCCAGGCTGGTCTCGAACTCACAACGATCCTCCTGCCTCAGCCTCCCAAGGGCTGGGATTACAGGCATGTGCCACCACGCCTGGCTACGATATGTTTTGACAATAGAAACAAATTTGTGTGTCATCAAATATGAGCTAGCTTATGTAGCCAGGATATTCTTTGACAGAGCAAATAATGAATATAAATTAAATAGATTATTTAAGCCAGATACAGTTGCCCATGCCTGTAATCCTACCTCCTCAGAAAGCTGGGGGAGGAGAATCTCAAATTCAAGAACAGCCTGGGTAATTTAGTGAGAATCTGTTGAAATAAAAATTTTAAAATGGCCTGGGGATATAGCTTAATAATACAGCACATGCTGAACATGTGCAAGGTGAAGGGTTCAATCCCCAGTATTGCAAAATAAATAAATAAGTTATTTAAAGAACCTTAAGTTTCAAATATACATTATTTCCTATTCAACAGGAAAGGAATATTAATGTATTTGGCATTTCCAACTGGAGCTAATAACTTTATGATATGATTACTGTTCAGATTAGAGGCAGGAAGGAAGAAAGAAAATTTTCTACACATATCTCAAGTGTTAACTACTGGAATAAGTAACTTGTATAACTAAATTTTATTGACCAATATTTTGGTAGTTTTCTACTGCATCTTAAATAATCTACTTTCTGTTTTAAGTTATCTGAAGGTGCCTGAAATATGCACATTGAGGAAGTAAAACATTTTGGATAACAGATACAAATTGAAAATATGATAGAAGTTTTTCTTTTTAGAAGTCTTTTAGTCTCTGTGGAAATTCTGAGTTCATGGATAAAATGAGGCAGTGTTTGCTGATTGTATTTATTAATAACTTCAACATAACCAGAAACATTTTTCTTTTCTTTCTTACCAAACAGTAAATGCATTTTAGAGCAGGAAAATACTTTAAAGGTCTAATGTTTCACAGATAATATCTAAAATTTACAAATAAATGTATAGTTGTTTCCAGATAACATTATTTCGTAGCAAATTCAGAACTGTATTAATATTCTTCATTAAAAGTGAGGACATGGAGACTCAGAGAGCTGAAATGACTCTTCTAAGGCCACGGAGATAATAATGATGTTGATGACAATGCTAACTGCACACTTCAGGGCCAAGCCTTCCTCATGCATGATTACATTTAACCCTCACAATAGCCCTGTTACCTCACACATAGTATGTGACAAGCTAGGGTTATAAATTAGTGCTCAAAAATTGGCATTATTGATTTAATTGTTACAGAATGCTCTTCTTTAGATAAACTTAAATATTGCATAAAATTAGTAGGGTTATGTTTTTAGTATGGGTATGTATAAAGCTGATTGATAAAGTAACTTGTATTCTCAATTTACAGATGAGAAAATAGAGATTTAGAAGAGAATTAGAAGACTGCCATAGTAGTACTGGATTTTTAAAGACTGATGAACAAAGGCATGAATTCAGTTCTTCCCACCATACCAGGTTCCCTTTCCCTGATGTGTGTCTCAAAATGTGGAGCAGACAGCTGACAAGCAGGGCCCAAGGCTAGGAAAAAGAAGGAGAAGAACCTTCTGAATACTGAAGCCTGGTAGCACCTCTAGGACCTCATGACTAAACGCTTGAGTCTGCATCCACCAATCATTGTCCACTAAGTCTGAGCCAAACCTCATGCCCGCCACTTTACCCTTCTAACTGGACAAAGTGAGGCAGATATTTGGTCAGAGTTATGAGTCTTTGGTCTCCCTTTGGAACCCAAAATGGGTGTTTTGCGGCCACCTACTGAGACTGGGAGTTAAAAGAGGAGAACGATATCTATTTTTTTCAGTCATCCAAACAGATGACCTGACTCTAGTGCCTTTAAGAATAAGGGAATGGAGGATGGAAGTGAGATAATGAGGTTAAGAAAAGGGAGGCACTGGAGCACTTTGACCCCACCGTGTGGCGCAGCAATGCTGTGTGAGTCTCCCCAAGTTGGGAGGCCATTGACAGCGTAATGACTTAATAGTTTTTGACTCAAAAGTCTGTGAAAGTAGTATGAGGAGTAGCAACTGTGGGGGCAGCAGAAGAGTGAGTTGGTCTGGCAGCTTCCTGTCAGGAGACTATGTCCTGGGAGGGCCTCCCACAAGTGCCTAAGGGTACTCTCAGAGCCACCCAGTGGAAGATTGAATGTTGGGGCGCCCATCACACGAAGGCCAACCGATATCATGGGCCAAGAGAAGGCTGAAGGGACACTCTTGTTCCTTTCTATCTGTGCTTTTGTTGCAAGCCTCCAGTAGGAGCCTGCCACTCTATGGGAGAGAGAGCAGACCATGCACCTCTGCTTCAGGTCCTGGCCTCAAACACCTGAGCTATAAACTGGATGAAGGAAATGAAAATAAAGTTTTACATGGGTTTGGATTTATTACTAACATAGTTATATCAAAACTGTTTTTAAGGGATAGGAAAAGGAGATTCAACAGGGTAGGGTTAAGGTAGTAACTGGGAGAAAGAAAAACATTTCATGATTGTATCCTACTGGCTTCAGGCTGTTTAAAATGCACAGTACATTTGCATTATCACATAGGTAGAGCACATATGCACGTATGTTGTTAACCATGGTTTATCTAGATAGCTTTGCATCCTTTTGAAATAAGCAGAAAAGTTTATGATATGATATTGTTAGGAACCAAGTAGTATCTTTAAAATCCTCCATTATTACATATTCAAATGATGAAATTGAGAAAGCGTGGGTCACCAGAAACATTAACTCTCTCTTTTCTTCTATGTAGTAGATTGACAGCTGGTGGTCAATTTACAACCCCAGCTGAACTGAGTAAGCATGTTGCTGGGTGTGGGAGGCCCACCTGAGGATTGTTGCCAGCAGCATAAGAGGCAGAACTGGAAAAGAAGTTCAGCTGTGGGGAGCTGAGAAAGGCTGTTGGGAGCTGGTAGAAGCTGTTGGTTCTGTTGGAGGAGCTTATTGTGCTTGCTTTCCTGATGAACTTGGCTGTTTTCATCCTCTGAGGAGCTCGGGACCTTGATGGTACTGAGAACGGCTTAGGTTCACTTTGGGAAAGCTCTGGTCCTCACTCTGAGCATTGCTTCCTGGCTCTGGAGGGAAAGAAGGTGCACAGCTCAGTCTCAGGAGAAGCTTGCTGCACTGGCTTTTCTGATGGGAACTCGGCCATCTTGATCATTGGAGGAGCTCAGGACCTCACTGTTGCTGAGGATGGCTGTGGTGCCTTTTGGGGGAGCTCAGGTTCTTACTTGCACATCATTTCCTGGTGCCAGTACAGATCCCTCAGCCTGCTGGCACAGATCCTCCATCCTGCTGACACAGACTTCCTAGATTCTACCACTGACCTTTGGGCCTTCCCAGTGCAGATTCGTGAAACAAGACTGCAGAAGATGTTGCTGTGGGCTCTGGGCCTCCAGTTGGAGTCATGGGGGGCATTTTTATGGGCTCTAGGTCTTCAGCTGGACTCGTGCAGGACATTATCATGGGATCCAGGCCCTCAGCCAGATTCCTTGGTCTATAGTTTGTGGACAGATTTCCTGCACTCTTTTGTATATCATTCTTTGTGTAACTATTATAAATAATCTTATAAAATATGTATCCTGTATGATATTATTCCCCTTGCAAAAAAATTTCTATTTTTCCTTTGCAACAGTTTATCTTCAGGATGAAGATCTGTGATTCTAAGCTTGGTAGTTCTCTTAGTCCTAAGAAGTCTGGACTGATAGATTTAATCAAGTAGACAACATTTAATGATTGATTTTCATGATAAATGCCATAGGCCTTAAAGAATATGTATATAAAACTCCCTAATTTTCAGGAAGTTATAATTTAGATAGACATGTATTCACTAAAGACAGCATAGTATATAACAAGCAATAGGAATAGAATTGATACCAAAGTATTACGCAAGTCTGGATTAGCTAGTGATGCTCTTGCATTGTTTGCAGCTCAGAGAAGGTGAAGTTTAAATGCCTCTGTGAGGAGTGGGTAAGAATACAGTAAGTGGGCAGAGTCTACAGAGCTGAGTAAAAAGGCAAAGATCAGGGTAATTCGGAAGTTGTGTTTGTGGACCTTGGACACCTCTCCTGCGCAAGCAAATTCTGTACCAGCACACTTTTGTAAGTACTGGAAAATCTAACTCAAACTGGTTTAAAAAGTAAAAGGCATTTATTGGCTCATGTAATTGCAGAGCAATAGAGGCAGAGTGGGCAGAAGTAGGTGTGGTGGCTAGGGCGAGTGTCAATTTGATTGACTTTGGTGGAGCACACTTCTGGGTGTGTCTGGGTGGGTCGTGAAGGCAGGGCTTTGAGAATCTATGTCTGTTACCCCTTTCTGATACTGTTTCCTTGTTCTGATTTGGAGCCACCATGCACTAAGTAGTTTTGTTCACCACACCCTCTGCCATGATATTTTTGCCTTGGAGCTAACCAACCATGAACTAAATTCCCTTAAAATATGAACCAAATTAAACTTCTCCTCCTTTAGGTTGTGAGCATTAGGTAATGTGTCTCAGCAGGGGGAAAGGTGACTAATAGGACCAGTCACTTAGGGCTGCATTAAGAATTTCGTGGTCCTCACACGTCTCCCTTCAGCTAGATCTTCTTGGTTGTAAGATGTTTCTCCAGGTATATTTATTACATGCATTGCTGCACAACAAATTATTACAAAATTTAATAGGTAAGCAATAAATTTATTATCTCACAATTTCTGAATGTCAGGAATCTTCGTGTGGGTTAGCTCAATGCTGTCTCAGGGTCTTTGTGAGTTTGTCACCAAGATGTCAGCCAGGCTTCTGTGAGATGTTGGGGCTGGAGGACCCACTTCCAAGCTAACTCACATGGCTGTGAAGAGGTGTTAGTTCTTCAGTTTCTTGTCAAATGGGCCTTTCCATAGAGTTTCTCATAACAGGGCAGCTAACTTCTCCCAGATCAAGGAGGGGGAGTGAGAGATCAAGATTTAATATATTGTTATGTAATTGCAGAGGTGACATACCATCAATTCTGCCCTATTTCATTGATCATATAGACCAAGTCTGTCAACCCTGATACATTGTAAGAAGAGATTATTCAAACATTATGATCAGGAGGCTGAGTTCATTGGCAGCCATCTTAGAGGCAAGCTCCTATTTCTTTTAAGATTCTTTACTTATAGCCAGAAGGAAGTTGCTTTTTTAAGCCACTGAACAAAAGATGTCATATTTTATCTGATTATACTATCCATAAGTCACAGTGATGGGGGGAACAGTTTCTGAATCACTTAGTTCTAAGTTTCTGAACCAATGTCTGTTTGAAGGGGAGGAGAATGACAGTGACAAACTTAGGTAAATTAGGATATTCCTAGAGTTAGGGATGGATAATATGTTGACTTCTTTATGGTCTTAGGCAACTCAGCATCCATATGTCTCCTCTCTACCCAAACATGTTATATGCGTTTATGATCCCCCTGTAAATTCAAAATGTGACTCAAGCTCAGGTTCAGGCTCTTTGAGTATAGACTCTTCCTCTTCACGGTGCTTGGAACAAATCTTTAGAGTCCTATGATTTAAGGAGTCTACTTCTAACACAATCAGCATGAAATTATGGAGGAAGAACAAGATGGTTTCAATAAAATTCCCATTGGAAAAAGAGTTTGGAGTAGAATAGCTTTTCCTAGCCCACAGCACATCTTTTATCCCACTAGACAGAAATTTTGCATTCTCCCTGCCCTGTGTGAGAGTAAGAATCTGGGTAGAGAGAACAGAAAGCCAGTTGCAGCTGTTAGATGCTGCCAGAGTGTCCAGCGCCTTTTGGAACATTAGCTTCTGGACCATGGACAAAGAAAGAGGATCACTGAAAGTTTTAGAGTAGGGTAAGTGACATGTTCAGAATTTCTCTGGAAACCTAACTTGGAGGTGCTGTGCATTATAAATCCACAAATGCCCTAAAGAATACCCTTTGGACGTTTCCTCACATAAATCGGAAGTGACACTTGAAAGAAATGCTGACAGATTCCACAGTAAAAGCCCACATATAACTCAGGTTTGTCTCTTCCCAAATAGAAACTGTGAGTTGTTTTTAGATCTACATGGGACAAACAGGGCAGTTCATGTTGTGTTACTTCCCTGGCATTAATTCTAAATGAGAATGAATGAGCTTTTAGGACTCTTTTGAAAAAGTTTGTAATAGAAGGTAAATGTGGTAAGTTGAGAATAATTGGAACTATATTTAAGTACAAAAAGTAAGAGAAAATTACGAGGGAAAGCAGTTTTGGATAACAATAACCCTCAATAACTTGTACATAGTAAAGGAAATAAAAATTGTTTAAATTATTTTACTACTTACACAAATTAGTTGTTTAAAAGTTTGTGTGGCATGTGAAGCATTTGTACTTTAAAAAGAATTAGGTTGTGGGGTACTACCTAGTACCACTCTCTGCTGTGTGGAGGGCTTTTCTAGTGAACAACAGGAAAGAATGATCTCTTTACAGCGATATCGCCTATGATATTTCTCCTCAAATGGCCTGGATGGAATCCAGGATGGAATCCAGTAGAAAAAAAAGATCACTTCTATTCAGAATTTCAGATATTAAGATTTAATTTGTTTGATTTATTCTTGAGAAACATAATGGAAATACTCTACACAATAAGATTGTAATTTCTCTTGCACATGGGCTTCAGTATGGGTAAGTAAAATGTATAAAAGAAAACATTTTTTGAAGTAGGAATAGATTCATCATTGAGTTTCACTGCCAAATTCAGAATTAGATAGTGGAAAAATCCTATTTACTCTGCATCTGTGAATCTGCCAGCAAACTGCTGGGAGAAATAAAGACAAGCCAGAGGAGGACCTGGGCTGTGGAGCGAGCCATGGAGGACATGTGACTGAATGCGAAAAGGAGAGATTATAGTTTTTCTTGTTTTTATTTCCTGGTTTTAGAGTGTTTAGTAATTTCAGTTTACAGCGTATATTTCTATTGTGTTAAGCTGTGAGAGAAAAATGGAAAACACTGCATATTGCAGAGTTGAAATCAACATTGTCAGGAAATGGAAAATACCATGTTTCCAAGGTAACACTAATTTAGTGAGATCATACATGTTGTTCCTGAGCCATTAGTGTACTCTTATGATGTTAAAAGGATGAAATATTAACCACAGTAATTTTGGTTAAGTTAATGTTACAATAAAAAGCACTTTCATATTTTCTGATTGCACATTTTAAGTCCTTTTATTAAACTAGGTTTGATATCTGCTTGCTTGTACTGTTTTGGAAGATGCAAAAATGTTATGACAGTTTAACAAAGTTTCCAAAGATAATTAAACAGGAAATCATGAATATATTATGGTTGAGAAAGATTGTACCATAAAGATGAATTAGATTTTAAAAGTTTGCACCAGAATTTTTTGCTGATTGTTTTCATCTATGTAGCATATTCTTGATGTCTACTAGAGATTTTGCCAAGTCTTTTTGTGAATTCCCAAATTCATAACTAGTACTACAGTGCTGTCTGTTGGCTAAGTTGTCAGGCCCACTTTTCCACAAGGAAGCCTTTTCCTCCACTACTGTATAGGAGTTGCTATGGTCCACAGAAAGGACAAGTCTGTCTTCTTGGTGGGCTGTCTTCTGATGCACGCATCACACTTGTCCTCATGACCAGTCCTCACACAGTCTCCAGTTGGTGTTCAAATTTGCTGCTTCTTAGAAAAATGACAGAGTGGTACGTGGCATATGTTAGAGGCTACTCACAATTAACACACTGACTTTCAGTTGTTAAATAATACTTCATTGGGATAAATTCCACTTGGCCACAGTATACAATTCTTTTTATATGTTGCTGGATTTGGTTTGCTAGTATTTTCTTGAGGATTTTTATATTTATACTCATAAATGATATTGGTCTGTAATTTTGATGCTCATGAATATTAGAGTATATTCTATCTACCCTAACTCCTATTCAGTTCACTGAAATTAATAAATACAAAACTAATAAAAATGAACAATCATGCCCTTTGGTATTGTGAATATTAATGCAATTTATTTGGCTGATTTGATTGTTCATTTCTCACCCGAGTGCCAGGAAAAGGTGGAGGAGTAACTTAAATTGAGAAGTATGTATTGAATGCCTGTTATGCTGGGCATATATTGGGTGCCACGGGTGGATTGATGAGTAATGAATAGCAACAGTAGTGATTGTAACAGAGCAGCAATAAGTTCCAAGACAAATAAAAATACTTGCATGTGCCTCCTACTTTTTTTTTTGTTTTTTGAGACAGGGTCTCACTATGCAGTTCAGGCTGCCTTCAAACTCACAGGGATCCTTCTGCCTCAGCCTCCCAAGTGCTGGGATTACAGGCGTGCACTACTATGTCCGGCATTTTCTTTGTCTTTTTCAGACAGGGTCTCAGTGCCTCCTATTTTTATTTTCCAACCAGTGGAGCACATTACTTCACTTCAGTTTCCTCACTTGTGAAATATGGCTACTAATAGTATAGCATTCATAGGGTTACTATGAAGTTTAAGAACACATATAAACTATGCCTATCAGTAATCACAATACGGATTGTTATTAGCTATTATTACAATTACTATTGGCTTTTCACATGCCTGAACTTACATTAATTCTTATAACAATCCTGATGAGAGGCTTAGTATTACTTCCATTTTTATAGCTGAGAACTGAGGCTTACAGAGGCTAACTTGCCTAAGATTACTCGTATGGTGACTGGCACAAGTAGAATTCACATCCAGAATACGCTTGACCGCCAAGCTAGTGTTCAAATTCTTTATTCTTCATAACCTTTCCTTGGCTGAGAGAAGCTCTCACCTAGTTTTCCAGGAAACACTGTCCCATAACTAGCTTATATTCTTCAAAGTCTCCAGAGATCTTTTGGTGCTGTATTTCCGAGATTTGTTCTCCTAAAATCAGTTTTAAAAAGTCTACAACAAACAACATCTGTTGTACTTAAACTCTATTTCTTCCTTAGTATACAGAACAAAATATTTGTGAATTACAGCTACTAGTAGTGCAGAATTCATAGAAATACTGTGAAGTTTAAGTTAAGGACACACATAAACTATGCCTATCAGTATACACCCACATGGCAACATAAAGTCAGTGCATTCCACTACAGTACTCTCTCCTACAATTACAGACAATTCATTGTTCAAGGTGTGTGGGTGTGCACAAATTGTATGTTTTTCTGGATTTCTCTTTAATGTTAAAAGCCCAGCTCAGGATCTGATGCTTTTCTGCATATGTAGACCCTCTTTTCCAGCTTTAGATTTTGTCGCTTATTTTAACATATTTTCCAGACAAAAGACACCAATTGTACATTAAAATCTTGTCCTTTTCTAAACTTTTCTTTAAAGTTAAAAATCTTAAAGAGCCTTTGTTATCTTCTGCACTTGATTTTGATGCTTATTTGATCAAATATTATTTCCCAAGGTCTTCTGACGACTTGCCTGTGGACGGGGGTCTCTCTTTCCTGTGATTTTTAAACCTCCTCCGTTTTCACACCACATGAAGGTCATAAAAGGGCAAGAGGGTGGGTAGAGGGCCAATAAGTGTAGAGGCAAGGTATAAATAGAGCCAAATTCACTGCACAATTCTTATGTAGAAATAGCTTTTCTATGGTTTAAAAAAGCTTTGATTTGGGGGAGACGAGAGAACCTGGATGGTGAGCGCGAGGAGGAAGGGGATGGAGGCAGAATCGCTGCGCACAGCGAAGGCAGGGTAAGCACGGTGCTTCCATCAGGAGAGATAGCCCAGAATTTAACAATAAACTTCTGTGTCCTTCAGGGTAATGGTGCTGCAAGTTAAAGAGAAAAAATTATTCAACATTTTTTCCCTTCCTATCTAGTGTCTTATATTCGAGGGTTTTTAAGCCCTAGAACTGGGGGGTTAGGCTCATTTTCGATCTCAACCTCCTCCAACCCCAAACAAACACCCCTCCTCGCAAAACCCAAGAAGTAACAGATACTCAGAATTGAAGTTTCTGTGAAAGATGCGTGACTATCTAAGAGCAGCCTTTTTAAAAAGAAAAAAGAAATCTTTATTTTAAAGATTTCAGTGTGTACCAAGTATGACACAAAGCTGATAACCACCCAGGGGCCAGATATGTTTTCTTGAGGGATTTCCTTATGTTTATTCCTCTGGCATTTTTTCATTTCTGACTTTTGGGGTGGCCTTTCTGTGAAGAGTTTCCTCATCCCAGCTGTTATGATGTTTAATCTAGAGTTGCCAACTTCTGATCTGGCGTTCCAAGACACGGGGTGAGGAGAGCACAGCTTTCCAGTATTTCTGAACCCTGTCCTCCACCCGCATTTGAATTAGTGCTTTAATCTCTGGTCAGTCCTGAATTGCTTCCAATCCTAGCTTCCTCTCTCATCTCCCCCAGAATATCAGAAAAATTGCTAGTAGTAAAGATCCATGTACCTGTCCAAAGTTCAAAGTACTTATGCCCCACACAGATTTCAATTTATTTCTCTGCTCCTTTCTCAACTTTCCATTCCCAGCCACCCAAGTAAATTATGATTTTTTGGGGGGTGAAAAATGTACTTTGAAAAGCTTTTTTTTCCAAGATAAAAATTAGATTATAGCTTTTAAGATAGCGAGGACACATATTTTTCTTAGGAAAAACAGGGTAATCTTTACAGAGACTAACCATCTGGTTTTGATTTTGCTAGTCCATGGGATGGCTTGACACTTCAAATAAAGGAAGCCATAGCTTTCATTTTAGAAATAGGTAGGATGGGTACTCTTGGCTCCCTTCTGCCCCAGTCTGATTGTTTAGTATTAAGTTGGAATGGCATTGACTGGTTCTGTGTTTTGTGCTGGACCTGCTGCTGGATGAGGCAGATAAGGAATTAGGAGTAAGTAGAATTAGTACTTAAGGGCAAATAGCAGGGTCTAGATTTAGATGAAACCACCCCCTTTCCAAATATGGAAATACACAAATTTTACAGTACTATCACAGGTTGCTTTCTTCTGGTCCATTCAGCAATACCATTGTACTAAGAATGAATCTTCTTCTGGCAATGGCAAGTATTTAGCAGATCAAATGGTGAAGTAAGACATTGATATTCTTTGGTTTTTTACCATCTCAGTGTCTTATACTGCGTGATTGTTCCCATATGGTTTTATTTTAAGGATTCCATGCTCAGATTTGCTTTTAGGCAACATCCTATGCTCTGAATCTTTCCTCATCCTTACTACCCATGACAAGCATGGATGGATGCTTACTGACCTGAAATAGTTTAGTGTTGCCTTCCCTTGTGCATCTGTTCCCAGCCGGGTACGGCTAGCTAGCTTGCCAGAAAAATAATTAGCATGAATACAATATTTCAACCTTTAATAATAGAATTTTTTTAGAATTAATTTCTTATCTCCAAAGAAACTCTGCTAACACAACAAATTAGGGGACATTTTAGGTGATGTCAGGCTAATTGAACCCATGTTTTCGTAATGCCCCAGAGTTCCCCATGGGTCTTTTGTCTGGAAGCAGCCAGGTTTCTAGTGTCCTTTGGGATGTCTTGTGTAAGGTCAAAGTAGCTTTTGAATCTTCACTTCTTTTCTGTTAAGAAGAAAGCTCTATTCCATTGAAAGATCTTAATGAAAGCTTTAAAAAAAAATGTAGACTTGTAATGAGGAAGGGTGGGTCTTTCTTTAAAGATTAAATGGTGTCCTCAATATTCATAGCAGTGCAGATGAGAAAAATCTATTATCTATCTGTCTATCTATCATCTATATATCTGTCATCTATCTGTCTATCTTTAGATCTAATTAATTCAGCAGTTTATAAAAGAGCAGTTTGTCCAGTAAATGTTGGTTCTGGGTGAAGCTGAAGACATTGACTGGAAAACTTTTATGAAGTTTATATTGAGAGAATTTGAATATCTGGTGTACAAAGTACACCCAGATTTTTTCTTTCTTTCTTTCTTTTTTTTTGAGACAGGGTCTCGCTATGCAGTTCAGGCTGGCCTTGAGCTCACTTTGTAGCCCAGGCTGGCCTCAAACTCACAATGATCCTTCTGCCTCAGCCTCCCAAGTGCTGGGATTACAGGCATGTGCCACCATGCCCGGATATACCCAGATATTTTGAAATTTTTGTGTTTCTGAAAATTTAATTTATCTACCATGGACCTAAATTTATACAGAAATGAATTTCTGAGAATTTAAGAAAATCACTCTGTAAACAATAAAATGTATTTCTTAAATTATATGTTCATAGAAAGCTTAATTATTTTATTTGGTATTAAGGAACTACATGATCAAAATATTAAACTATTTTTGGTTTGTTTACTCATTTCCAGTTGTCAAAATAATTGTAATTAGAAACAGCTGCCTTCGCATTACTTTTGACAACTCTTGACATTCAAATGTAAAATGAGTATTAAGAAAATGGGCCTTATCTAATTGTGACTTTTCCTAGATTATATATTCAGATTTCTGTTTTGTAACTTAGAAAATAATTAAAAGTAGAAACTGATCATTTTCAAACTAGTACCACAGTTTTCTGGAAAGACATTTTCCATGGCTTCTTTATTCTTATAAATTGGTTAGCCTCGTTTAACTACTTTCACATATTAACAGATTTCACTATTCTCTGGTATGATTAAAATGTGGCAGAAAACATATGAATGTTTTTCAGTTCTTTTAATCTTGTTTCTAAGTTACACTTACATATATTTTCATTTCCAAAGCAGCTTAATAGCTATGATTTGTTGTTAGGAAGAGATTTAAAATTTTTCTATACATTGGTAACTTTTGAGACCAAATAAGTACATTTATTCTTAACATTTTAGTATTATCAAAATGAGCTCTTGGTTAAATTTAGAAATCAGAAATCTGTTGGAAATATTTTCTTAAAAATACCAGCTGTACCTAAGGCTCAGCATTATTGGATATGTTTGTATTTTAAATTTATCCCTTTAGCACTTCTAATTTCTTTTAAGAATGCCTCTCTCTCTCTCTCTCTCTCTCTCT
>NW_004955424.1:27359579-27371007 GCF_000276665.1 Chinchilla lanigera | reverse complement strand
TTTTTTTTTTTTTTTTACTATAACAGACAGTGTAGCAAAATCAGAACAAAAACAATCAAGGGTCACTAGCACACATTTAAAATAGGGGACAGGTTATTTCACCACTCATGCTCGGATGTCATTTCTGCTCATGTATTACAAAGAAGGAATTTGGGGCTGGGGATATAGCTGAGCAGCACTGTGCCTCAGCAAGTGCAAGGTCCTGCGTTCAATTCCTGGTACAGAAACAAAAACAAACACAAACAGATACAAACAAGAAAAAAAAGAGAAAACGTTAGGCTCCACAGGACTTTGATTTTCCATGGCAATGTGACGCAACATGACGATCCTGGGCTATGAACTGAGGGGCCCCTTATTCCCTATTTTGCTTTTCAGAAAGCTGGTTCTCGTTCTCTAGGCCTCATTTTCCCCCCAAACATCCTGATAAGGATGAATTGGATGACTTTCCTGTTTTCACCCTCCCTGACGTTTTGGAGTATTTGGAATATAACCTACAGCCGACTCCCTATGATATTTCCCACTCTGATTTTATTAAAGCAATTTGCTTTTGTCTCCACAACCTGCCTTTTAACACAGCTGCACTCATGATTGAAGATGACATTGACTTGAGAGCAACACAAATGCAGCATAAACTATCGTAAAATCAGAAGGAAAAACAAAACAAAAACAAGAACATTTTGTCTACTATGAGTTTGAAATAATGAGGCATTTTTTGAGTACCTTCTAGAAAGTTTCCATTGGAAGCAAATTTACCCCTAACTCCTGCCATCTACAGATATGTGGCCACCTTGCTTATGTGGCAAATATGTGCAGAAATCATTACTTTTGTCCACCATGAGTAGACCTATTGATGCCTTGGTAACCTTGCGTCTTTCCCCTTAAATATCTGCTATATTTTTACTTGGGGACCCAATCTTTTTAATGACTAAACTCCATTATAAGGCATTGGAAATACAAATTTTTTATTAATGCTTTTGACTGATTTTTCTTTTCAGATGGCACACTGTAATATCAAAGGTCTTCTTCTTTCTGCTTGAGATGAGGATGTATTCTTCCTCCCGTCAAAGATGTGCATGTGTCTTTCCTGGCTCCCAGAGTAAGTTCATTACCCTGGCCATCTTGCTTTAATATTTCTTAGCTATAGCTTTCCTCTCCACCTAAAACCATGTTTTTTCTTTTCCTTTTGTTATTCTTTATATTCCTTTCCTTTAGTTCAGCTTTTCACTGATAAAATTCTCAAAAGAGTCATGTTTGCATCTTCTGCTTTAATCAGAGGAATTCAGAAATGCTGTAATTTATGTTAGCCTGACTTCTTTACCAGCTGTCTACTGAAATCACTCATAAGTCAGCTAAAGATTGTTTGGTCACTGAGCACAGTAACTCTTTTCCCCACTATTGGCCAAATCTGAAAACTTTTCTCCTTTGGCTTCTTTACATTATATTTCTCTGGTTCTCCCGTCTCTGTGCGAGCTCACTTCTGTCTCATCTTTATTCATCTATATGTTTTGGTCTTCTACCTCTCAGAGCACACTTACAGTCTTGATTACCCTTAAGGATGTAAGTTCCTGGCTACCTTTCTGCTATATCTACTTGTTGTATTTGTTTGCATTTTTGTTGTTAATTTTCTTCTTTCTGAGTGTAAGCGTCAAAGAAACACAAAACACAAAACACACTGTCTTTTGTCTAAATCAATGACTAAATCAGTGACTGTCACATTGTTAGTAAACAAAAGCTTTTGCCAGGCAGGGTGGCACATGCCTGTAATCCCAGCACTGAGGAGGCTGAGGCAGGAGGATCACTGTGAGTTTGAGACCAACCTGGGCTACAAAGTGACCTCAAGGCCAATCTGAACTGCATAGTGAGACCCTGTCACAAAAAAAGAAAAAAACAAACAAACAAAAAAAACCCAAAAAGAACAACAACAACAAAACAAAACCTTTTAAATAAGTGAATGAATGAATTTTTGGTTTCTGATCTACAGAAATGTCTGTCTTTTTTGCAAGATGGCTACATTCCCTCCCAAATGTTAATTGTTTGTATTTTATCTCTCATTACTTGTAAGTTTATTTTTTAGGGGGGTGGCTCAAAGCAAGAATTTACAAAATCTTGACCTGAAGTTTTGGTTAAATATATAAATTAACACAACCATTTGCCTAATAGAAATGACATAAAATATGTTGCAATTATCAGTATTCATTATATCTCAAACAGTCTTAAAATACTTCAAAGTGTTAAGAATTGAGCTCTACAAACTCCAACTAATTTTCTAGCACATCTTGTTTTAATTTTCCTCCATGCTGTAATGGTGGATAACACTAAAAATTTCTCATTATATTTATCTTGATGGATAACTGCCAAAAACAGTCATCAAAGATAGCTTATCTGATTAGCCTTTTTTCATCTGACTAATTGTGAAGGTGGGGGAAGGTCCTACAGAATATAACATTCTCAGAGAGTTAATTAGAAACATGTTGCCAAGGAGAATTTGGCATATGTATTAGTTTTCTATTGCTGCTGTAACAAATTACCACAAATATGGCAACTTAGCATAATATCCCTTTGTTACTTTACAGATTTGTAGAGCAGAAATCTGTCACACCGTGCTGGATTCTCTGCTTTGGGTCTCACAGAGCCCAAATCAAGGTGTTTGTAGGTCTGAGCTCCTTTTTGGACTAAGAATCTACCTCCAAACTATGTTAGTTACGTCTTCTACTTTCTGTCTTTCTGACCCTTTGATATTTGGTACCTTATTGGCCCAGGGCCAGCCAAACAAACCGATCTAGAGCCAACATTCCAACTACTTCCTTTGTTAGACTTTCACATTCTGGATCACTATCCACTTATCCTGATCCCTCCTAGGGTCAGATATGAAGCAACCAGGAACAATTTCTAGGCCCTGGAACCTTGTGAAATTATTCTAACCAGGCAATTCTAAAGCTACTTACCCTACCTCACTGATTTCTCACCTTGAAAACCACAGTAAAGGCTCTTATGCTGACCAACCCTGGAGCTTCCTGGCAGCCCTGTGTGGTGTGGTGTGTGCTCTATGTCCCAGCTATGAATAGAAAACTGTTTCCATTGAGCATTGTCTTCTGATCTGTTGGCCTCTTCATACTGAAAATAATAAAATATACTTTTTATTTTATTTTTTTATTTTAAAGAGAAAAAATAAAACAAAATTTCAAAACAAGATAACAGGGTAACAGTGACTAATACATTGTATATTGTTATCTTAAAATTAGTTACTCAGAGTACAAGATGTAGGCATTTAATTGTCCAAACAATATTAGCACAAATGTTTCTTTTCAATGAAATAAGAGAAATTAGTAGTATAACTATCTTAACTATCTTTTATATGTATATATTTTTTCTTGCTTTTCCCTTCCTTCTTTTCTCCTTTCACCCATCACAGTTTCTCTTTCCTTTTGAACAGTTTCTTTCTAATTCACAAAATCTATTGTACATTTTGGATCTTATTTACTCTTTCAGCTTCTCATAGTAGGGAGACAATACGATGTTTGCACATGTGTGTCTGGTTTTTTCACTTATGAGTATGGTCTTGAGTTTCATTCATTTACCTATAAAAACCTCTAGTCTATCCTTTATGGCTGAGTAAAAATGTAGTATAAAACTACTACATCTTTTTTATTCATTCCTCAGTTGATGGGCATTTGGGTTGTTTCCATGATTTAGCTACTACAAGTTGTGCTACTATAAACATGGGTGCACATATGTTGCTGTGGTATGATGTTTTCAGTTCTTCTGGAAAAATACCCCAAGGGGAAATGACTGGATTGAATGGGACCTCTAATCCTGGTTTTGTGAACAATCTCCACACTGTTTTCGACAATGGTTGCACCCCTCTACACTCCTACCAACAGTGGAGAAGAGTTCCTTTTCCCCCACAGCCCCTCCAGCATTTTTTATTGGTTGATTTCTTGATGATAGCCATTCTCTCTGGGGTGAGATGGAATCTCAGTGTTGTTTTAATTTGCATTTCTTGAATGACTAATGATGTTGAACATTTTCTCATATATTTATTTACCATTTATATTTCTTTATCTGAGAAGTGTGTATTCATCTCAGATGCCCATTTTTGTATTGGGTCTTTGAATTTGGAGAGCCTGATTTTTAAAAATTCTTTATATGTTCTAGGTAGAAGTCCTTTGTGCAAGGGACAGTTGGCTAAACTTTTTTCCCAATTTGTGGATTTTGATTTTACTCAGTTGGTGATTTCTTTTCTTCTTTATCTTTTTCTTTTCTTTTTTTTTTTTTTTTTTTTTTTTTCTCTTTTTGAGACACGGTCTTGCTATGCAGTTCAGGCTGGCCTTGAGCTCACTTTGTAGCCCAGGCTGGTCTGCCTCACAATGATCATCCTGCCTCAGCCTCTCTAGGGCTGGGATTACGGGCGTGCACCACCGTGCTCTGTGGTGACTTCTTCTGATGTGCAAAAACTTTTCAGTAAGATGAGATCCCAGTTGTTGATTCTTTGAAGTATTTCCCTTGTGGTTTAGTTTTTGTTCATGAACTCTCTGTCTACCATATGTCTTCAAGATTTTTACCTACTTACTTGTCCAGTAGATTTAATGGTTCTGTTTTAATATTTAGATCTTTGATCCATTTTGACTAGTGTATGGTGATGGACATGAGTCTAGTTTCAGTGTTCAGCATGTGGCAAGCCAGTTTTTGCAGCACCACTTATTAAAGAGGCTATCTTTCTTCCATGAACACGTTTGGCCCCTTGGTCAAAGATAAGGTGGTGGCTAAGTGTTTGTGGCTGTGGATGCATCTTCCAGTCTTTTCCATTCATTCTGTACCAAACTGATATTATCACAGTAGCTTTGTAGTATAATTTCAAGTCAGGAATTGTGATATCTCCTGCCTTTCCTTTGTTTCCCAGGATTGCTTTTGCTATTTTAGGTCTCCTTTGGTTCCAGATGAATTTTAGGAATGTTTTTTCTTGATCTGTAAGGTATACCAATGGTATTTTGATTGGGATTGCCTTGAATCTGTATAACAATTTGGGAGTATGGCCATTTTCACAATGTTGGGTCTTCCTATCCATGAGGAAGGAATATCTTTCCATTTTCTGAAATCCTCTTTGATTTCTTTTTTCAGAGTACTGTAATTTTCAATGCATAGATGTTTTGCTTCTTTTATTAGATTGATTCTTAAGTATTTAATTTTCTGGATGCTATTGTGAAAGGTATGGTTTCACTAATTTGTCTCTCAGTGTGTTTGTTGTTTGTGTATAGGGATTCTATTGACTTTTGAGTGTTGACTTTGTATCCAGCTACACTACTGAGTTTGTTTATTAATTCTAGGAGTCTTTTGGTGGGGTATTTGGGGTCTTCCATATAGAATATCATGTCATCTGTGAATAATGATAATTTTACTTCTTCCTTTCCTATCCTTATTCCTTTTATTTCTCTCTCTTGTCTAATTGCTGTGGCTAATATTTCCAGGACTATGTTGAATAGGAGTTGTGACAGTGGACATCCTTGTCTTGTTCCTGATTTTAAAGTGAGAACTTTCAATTTTTGTCCATTTAGTAGGATGTTAACTGTTGGTTTGTTATAGATAGCTTTTATCAGATTGAGGTAAGACCATCTACTTCTATTTACGGTAGGGTTTTTATCTTGAATGAGTGCTGGACTTTATCAAAAGCTTTTTCTGCATCTATTGAGATGATTATGTGGTTTTTGTCTTTGGTTCTTTTGATACGGTGTGTTACATTTATTGATTTGCATATACTGAACCATCCTTCTATCCCTTGGTCATGGTACATAATCTTCTTGAGATTTGCTGCATTCTATTTGCTAGTATTTTATTGAGTATTTTTGCATCTATGTTCATGAGGGAGATTGGCCTGTAGTTCTCTATTTTGGTTGTGTCTTTCTCTGGTTTTGGTGTCAGTATAATATTTGCCTCCAGAAATGAGTTAGGGAGAATTGCTTCCTTTTCAATTTCATTGAAGAGTTTGAGGAGTATTGGCATTAAATCTTGAAGTTTCTTGTAGAATTCAACTGTGAATTCATCAGGACCTGGGCTTTTCTTTGTTGGTAAGTTTTTAATCATGATTTCAATTTCATTAACTGATATTGGATTATTCATAATTTTTATATCTTCTTGATTCAGCTTTGGTAATTTATATGTATCTAGGAATATGTTCATTTCTTCTGTGTTCTCCATCCTATGAGAGTGAACATTTTCAAAGTAGGTATTGATGAGCTTCTGAATTTCTATAGGGTTTGTAGTGCTTTCACTCTTTTGGTTCCTTATTGCATGAATTTGAGGTTTTTCTTTCCTTTTTTAGATAAGGTTGGCTAAAGATTTATCAATTTTATTTATTCTTTCAAAGAACTAACTCTTTGATTGATTAATTCTTTGTATTGTTTTCTTCATCTCAATTGCATTAATTTCTGCTCTGATCTTTATAATTTCCTCCCTTCTTTGGGCTTTGGGCTTGACTTGCTCTTCTTTTTCTAGAAGTTTAAGGTATAACATAAGATTATTTATTTTTGCTTGTTCTGTTTTCCTGATGTAGGAATTCACCACTATAAATTTCCCTCTGAGGACTGCTTTCATTGCATCCCAGAGATTTCAGGAGGTTGTATTTACATTTGTTTGATTGTAGATACTGTTTAACTTTTAAAATTTCATCTGTGACCCATTGGTTGTTCAAGAGGCTGTTATTAAATTTCCATGTTTTTTTTTTTTTTGCGGTACCGGGAATCAAACTCACAACCTCACGCTTGCCAGGCAGGCGCTGTGCTGCTGAGCTAAATTCCCAGCCCCTAAATTTCCATGTTTTTATAGGGGTTTTTGTGCTTCCTTTTGTCATTAGTTTCCAATTTCATTGCACTATGGTCCAATAGTATACATGTGATAATTTCAATTTCTTTGTATTTACTTAAGCATGTTCTATGTGCTAGCATATGGTCTATTTTAGAGAATGTCCCATGTGCAGCTGAGAACAATGTGTATTCTGATGTTGTGGGGTGGAATAGTCTGTAAACATCTGTTAAGTCCATTAGTTCATAAGTTTGGTTCTGTTCTGTTATTTCTGTGCTGATGTTTTTGTCTAATTGATCTATCTCTTTGTGTCAGTGGGGTGTTCACATCCTCCATTACAATTGTGTTTTTAGTTATTTGGTTTTTATGTCTATTAAGATTTATCTTATATCATTGGGTGCTCCCATATTTGGTGCATACATATTTATGATTGTTATCTGTTCCTCTTGCAGTTTTCCCCCACCATGTATGTAGTGACCTTCTTTATCTCTCTTGATCATTCTTGGTTTGAAGTTCATATTTTCTGCAAACAAAATAGCTACCCTTGCTTTTTTTCCTGGGTTCCTGTTGATTGGAGAATTATTTTCCATCCTTTGACTTTCAGTCCATGAATTTTCTTTTCAGTTAATGTGCTTCTTGTATACAGTGTACTGTTGGATTTTGTTTTTTGATCCAATCTGCCAGTCTACTTCTTTTGATTGGTGAACTGAGGCCATTTATATTAATAATTATAACTGATATATATTGGCTTATCTTTGTCATGTTATTTTCCTGCTCTTGTTTCCCTCCTTTTCTCCTCTGTTTAATTGCTTTATCTGCTTGGTGGTTCCTTTCTATTGTTGTTCTTGAAATTGTGTTCATTTTTGTCACTAGGATATGTTTTAGTACTCTTTGTAGGGTTAGTTGGGTGCTCATGAATTTCTTCAGTTGGCCTTTGTTGTGGAAATATTTTATTTCTCCATTAATTTTGAAGGATAGTTTTTCAGGGTAGTCAGTCTGGGTTGGAAGTTATTTTCTTTCAGGATCTGAAATACTTCACTCCTTGCTCTTCTTGACTTGATGGTTTGTGTTGAGAAATCTGTCATGATTCTGATGGGCTTTCCTTTTTAGTTGATCTGTTTCTTTTCTCTTACAGCTTTTAATATTCTGGTCTTATGCTGAATTTCTGGAATCTTGATTATTATATGTCTGGGTGTAGATTTATTTGGTTATCATTAATTGGAGTTCTATATGCCTCACTTGTCTGTATGTCAGATTCTTTTTCTATGCTTGGGAAATTTCTGCTTTTACTTCTGCAAATAATCTGTTATGTCATTTGTGTTGACTCCTGCTGTTTCGTTTACACCTATTAGTCTTATATTGTGTTTCTTTGCATCATATTGCAACTGCTGAATTGTTATTTCCTGGTTCCTTTTAATTTTTAGGAGATCCTTCCTTTCACAATCATTAGCTGCTGTCTTCAAGGTCTGAAAGTCTATCTTCAGCTTCATTCAAGTGGTTTTGCCAGCTTTTAGTGGAACTTTTAGTTTCCTGGATGTCTCTTTGAATCTGTTTCATGCATTCTAATTCTTTTCTGTATTGTTTATTCAAAGTTTCCATCATTTTTCTATGATCTTCTTCTTCTTTTTTGTATTTTTGAGGCAGGTCTTGCTGTGCAGTTCAGGCTGGTCTTGAGCTCACTTTGTAGCCCAGGCCTCAAACTCACAACGATCCTCCTGCCTCAACCTCCCCAGTGCTAGGATTACAGGTGTATGTCACCACACCTGGCTCCTCTATTTTTTTTTAATCTATATCTTCTTTAGATGTGCTGAGCAATTCTTTCATTAATGTTGTCATTTCTTTCTGATCTCACCTCTTCTATGGTCTGATGAAGTTGTTTTTCTACTTCAGTTGCTTCATTTAAGAAATTTCAGGTGTGTGACTTCCGAGTACTCCTATGTTGATGTTTCCTGGACTTGTGCTGGGTGGGGTGGGGTTCTGAGATTGCATTTTGCTGCTTCTTGCTATTTTTGATGCAGAAGGCAGTGTGCCAAGCCTCACCCTTTCCAGGCAGCTCACTGAAGTTTCCTGTGTTCCCTGGGTTTCAGATTCATTCTTCAGTGGTGGCAGGAGGTAGAGCATGAGCTTGGCCCCTCCCAGGTAGTTCACCCAATGTCCCTGGGTTTGGTGGGGGTCAGACTTGGCCTGCAATGGCGGTGGGAGGTGGAGCACTAAGTACATTCTCTCCCAGGCAGTTCACTGAACTTCCTCGGCTTTCCCAGGAGTCAGACTTGGTCCACAATGCCAGTGGGTGGCAGAAGGTGGGGCATTGTGCCTGGCTTCTCCCAGGAGCCCAAAGAGCCTCTCTGGCACTCCAAGGGGTCAGACTTGCTCCATGATGGTGGCAAGAAGACCACATCTTTTTTCTCCATTCCTTAGTTAATGGGCATCTAGCTTGTTTCCAAGATCTAGCTATTACAAATTGTGCTACTATAAACATGGGTGCACATATATCACTGTGGTATGATGTTTTTAATTCTTCTGGAAAGATATCCAGAAGGGGAATAGCTGGGTTAAGTGGGACCTCCAATTCCAGTTATTTGAGGAACCTCCACACTGATTTCCACAGTGGGTGTAACAGTCTATATTTCCATCAACATTTGAGAAGGATTCCCTTTTCCCCAGAGCCCCAGCATTTGTTGAAAATCTACATTTTATTTTTTTATTTTATTTTTTATTTTTTAAAAAAGGACGGAAGCATTAGCAGAAAGACAACCTTTTACAAAACAGCAAAAGAACAGTACAGACAATACAGAGTTACAAACAAAGTGGTTGGAAATTAACAATGCTGGTTGTATTACATATTGATATCTTCAAAGTGATTTCTCATGAAAACAGATAGAGATGTGTAATATTGATCAATCAATAACAATCAATTAAGAGTTTCTTTCAGCAAAGAAATAGAAAACAGTAGAAAAATTATGTTAAGTATCCTGTATACACATACATGCAAAATTTCTCCTTCTTTCCATTCTCTTTTCCCACATCGCAGTTGCCCTTACCCTTGAGTGTTTTCCTATCATTTCACAATGTCTATCATACTTCCGAGTTTAAATTAACTCTTTCAGGTTTTACACTAGTGAGACAATGTGGTGTTTGCACATGAAGGTCTGATTTATTTCACTTATGAGTATGATCTCTAGTTGTGACCATTTACCTATAAAACCTTAAGTTTATCTTTCTTTATAGCTGAGTAATATTCTATTCTATAGTAGTACCACAATTTTCTTATCCAAACCTTAGTGGATGGACATTTGGGTTGCTTCCACAATTTAGCTATTACAAATTGTGCTGCTATGAACATAGGTACAAATACATCAATGTGATATGATGTTTTTAGATCTTCTGGGAAAATACCCAGCGGGGGAATAGCTGGGTTGAATGGGACCTCTAGACTTAGTTTGCTGAGGAACCTCCAAACTGATTTCCACAGTGGTTTCACCAGTCTGCATTCCCAACAGCAGTGGAGAAGGGTTCCTATTTCTCCACAGCCTCATCAGCATTTGTTATTGGTTGATTTCTTAATGCTAGCCATTCTTACTGGGGTAAGGTAGAATCTCACTGTTGTTTTAACTTGCATTTCTTGAATGACTAATGATCTTGAATGTATTCTCATATATTTATTTGCCATTTGTATCTCCTTGTGTGAGAAGTGTGTATTCATCTCAGCTGCCCATTGTTGGATTGGGTCTTTGAATTTGGGGGGGCTGATTGTTTTAATTCTTTATATGTTCTAGATAGAAGCCCTTTGTCTGAGGGACAATCAGCTAAAATATTTTCCCAGTTTGTGGGTTTTTCTTTTTACTCTGCTGGTGATTTCTTTAGATGTGCAGAACATTTTCAGTAGGACGAGATCCCAGTTATTGATTCTTTGTAGTATTTCATGGGCAGTTTGGTTTTTGTTCATGAACTCTGCCTACCCCTATGTCTTCAAGGTTTTTACCTACTTTCTCTTCCAATAGATTAGGTGTTTCTGTTTTAATATTGAGATCTGTGAACCATTTTGACATGAGTTTGGTGCATGGTGATAGGCTTGGGTCTATTTTCAGTCCCTGGCAGGTGGCAAACCAATTTTTCCAGCCCCATTTATTAAACAGGCTATCGTTCTTCCAGTGAGTTTTATTGGCCCCTTTATCAAAGATTAAGTGGCTGAGTGTGTTTGTGGTTGTGGCTCTTTCTTCCAGTCTATTCCATTGATCCTCCGATCTGTTTTTTAGCCAGTGCCAGGTTGATTTTATGACAGTAGCTTTATAATATAATTTCATGTCAGGGATTGTGATTCCGCCTGACTTGTCCTTGTTGCCCAGGATTGCTTTTGCTATTCTGGGTCTCTTCTGGTTCCAGATGAATTTAAGGCATGTTTTCTCGAGATCTGTGAGGTATGCTAATGGTAGTTTAATGGGAATTTCACTGAATCTGTACAGCAGTTTTGGGAGTATGGCCATTTTCACAATGTTGGTTCTTCCTATCCATGAGCAAGGAATATTTTTCCATTTACTAAAATCTTCTTCAATCTCTTTTTTCAGAGTACTGTAGTTTTCACTGAAGAGATCTTTGACTTTTTTGTTATACTGATTCCTAAATATTTCAATTT
>NW_004955424.1:27339892-27356737 GCF_000276665.1 Chinchilla lanigera | reverse complement strand
GGTGTAGTTTTATTTTGGTTGTGGTTGGTTGGAGTTCTATATGCCTCATTGACCTGCTGTATATCAAGTTGTGTTTCCCTACTTGGGAAATTTTCTGCTATTATTTCTGCAAATATTCATTTTCTGTCAGTTGTGTTGCCTCCTGCTGTTTCATTGCCTCCTAGAAGTCGTACATTATTCCTCTTTGCCTCATCTTGCAGCTGTTGCATTGGCTTTTCGTGGAAACTTGTTGATTTTACAAGGTCCTTTCTTTCACAGTCTCTAGCTGCTATGCTGTCTTCAAAGTCTGAGATTCTATCTTCAGCTTCATTGAAGTGGTTTTGATAGCTTTCAATGGAAGCTTTTCTTTCCTGGAAGTCTCTTTGAATCTGGTTCATGTGTTCTAAGTCCATTCTATATTTTTCATTTAATGCTTCTATCCATTGCCTTTGTTCATCTATTTTCTTATATGTTTCCTCTTCAGTTGTTTTGAGCAGTTCCTTCATTATTATTGTCATTTCATTTTTGGCCAGAGAGATTATTTCTGATCTCATCTCCTCTATGGTCTTCTGGAGTTGTTTCTTTACTTCCATTGCAATCATTTCAGCTATTTCATGCACGTATTTACCAAGTTCTCCTATGTTGATGTCTCCTGGACTTGTTCTAAGTGGGGTGGAATTCTGGGATTGTGTTTTAATCCTTCGTTTTGTCATGTTTGATACCCCATGCAGAAAGCTCAGTTTCCTTCTTCAGTGGCTGCACAGAAAAGGCCACTAGTGTCCCTAGTTTTCCTGTTAGTCAGGTTTGCCCCTCAGTGACCCCTGAGAAGCATTACTTAGTCTTGGGTTTTCCAGCAGTTGTTGATTTGCATCTAGTTGTCTGAGGTCTCAGATGTGGGCATTGGTGTCAGCTGATGGCCAACTGTCTGATCCAGTGTCCCCTTGCAGTTCAGGTCATGTGCTTGGCCCAGACTCAGGTTGCACTGGTGTGACAATCCTGGTCCAGTAGACCTATGTCCCCAGGCAGTTCAGGGTACAGGCAAAACCCAGACGCAAACTTCAGGGTCAACAGTTTGTGAACCACCTGATTCTGTGCCTCCAGTCAGTTCAGGACACCTACAGGAAACAGATGCAGGCTGGACAGGCAGGAATCACAGACTGCCTGTGCCTGCGACCCCCTAGGGGGTCCGGGCACAAGTAAAGCACAGACTTGGACCACTGCACCAGCAGCTCTTAGAGCACTCACTCACTTGGCACAGGGTGCAAACAGGGAGCGGCCCCATGCACACCCCAGTGAGAGCAGTCCCTGGGGCTTCTGAGTGAGGACCTCCTGTCTGGCTCTCTCCACAAGTTTCAGCTGGTAACTGTGGCAGTGGGAGTAATGGATAGGCTCGAACCACGGGACCAGCAGCTCTTGGAGCACTGGCTCACTTGGTGCAGGGCATGCGCAGGGAGGGGCCACACATGCCCCCCAGCTAGAGCAGTTCCTGGGGCTTCTGAGTGAGGACCACCTGCCTGCCGTGGGTGCACGGAGGGCACAGACTCACTTTGTAATGGCTGTGGGGTCCTGGCTTGCCCACTGTGCCCCCAGGAAGTAGATGGGTAATACCTGGGTCTCTCCATGAGTTCTGGGAACCATGTCAGTGTGAGTAAAGCATGGACTCAAACCATGGGACCAGCAGCTCTTGGAGCACTCCTAGTCTCATTTTTAAATTTTGGAAAATAGTTCACTATCACTCTTTATATACATGGCTTTCCTGGCTTTAGAATGTCAATTCCCAGCTTAGAATGTTGGGGAGCTGTCACATGTCTGTGCCACATGGCAGCTAATTAATAATAATACCATCTACATTGTGCTTGCTGATAATCTGAGCACTACTGCATTAATCACTATTTTAGGGCTTATTAAATCTATGTAATCCTTCTGTGAGGCAGGTGGTATTGTTTCCATTTAGGGACAAGAAACTGGGGTCCAGAGAGACTGAGTAATTTGATGAACATGATTTATGAGAAAGTATTTTTTGCCAGTAAGTAGAGGAGACATGCTTCACTGATGCACTGGTAACTGTTTAACCAGATGCCCCCCCCCAAAAAAAATTATGCATGCATGTTCATAAGTTTATTATAAATGTTACAAATTTACATATAATTATCTATCATAAAATTTACAAATAAGTATATAATACTCAATTATAAATTCCACATAGCTAGTTAATTTTCAAAAATGCTTTCATTGATTTTTCTCAGAACTCTTGTGTCTGTGGTTAACCTATGGTTGAGGAATAAAAGCTAGGTTACTATCTGATGCAGAAAATAAGTCTGTGACTGGTAATGTAGCTCAATGGCATGCACAGACCCTGGGTTCAGTCCCCAGCATGTTTTGTGTTGTGGACGCATGAGTGTGGTTCTAATCTGAATGTTGGCTGATAGTCCTGTTTTGTTAAATAGATAAAACTGAAAGTTAGTCATTTGCTGAAGATATGAACATATTCGTTGAACTGTGTAACAATGTTTCAACACAAATAGTTTGCAGTTTTATTCACAGAGTAACAGCTACAGGTAGATACACATTCATTCTACATTTTTAACATTTTATCTTCATATTTCTTAAGTCTAGAAGCCAACAAAACAGTAAGCCAAGCCCCGATTTGTGGCCTTTGTTGGTTACCATCATAGAAATAATCTGCCTCAAGAGTTCATGAACAAAAACCAAACTGCTCATAAAATAATTCAAAGAATGAACAACTGAGATCTCATCCTACTGAAAAGTTTCTGCACATCTAAAGAAATCACCAGCAGAGTAAAAAGAAAACCCACAAATTGGGAAAAAATTTTAGCTGACTGTCCCTCAGACAAAGGTCTTCTCTCTAGAACATATAAAGAATTAAAACAATCAGACCTCCCAAATTCAAGACCCAATCCAAAAATGGGCAGCTGAGATGAATACACACTTCTCAGATAAAGAAATACAAATGGCAAATAAATACATGAGAAAGTGTTCAACATCATTAGTCATTTGAGAAATGCAAATTAAAACAACATTGAGATTTCATCTCACCCCAGTAAGAATGGTTATCATTAAGAAATCAACCAATAACAAATGCTGGCAAGGCTGTGGAGAAATAGGAACTCTTCTCCACTGCTGGTGGGAATGCAGACTGATGAAATCACTGTGGAAATCAGTTTGGAGGTTTCTCAGCAAACTAGGTCTAGAGGTCCCAATCAACCCAGCTATTCCCTTCTGGGTATTTTCTCAGAAGTTCTGAAAACGTCATATCACAGCAATATATGTGCACCCATGTTCATAGCAGCACAATTTGTAATAGCTAAATTGTGGAAGCAACCCAAATGTCCATCCACTGAGTATTGGATAATAAAAATTGTGATACTTTTATATAATGGAATATTATTCAGCTGTAAAGAAAGATAAACTCGAGGCCTTTACAGGTAAATGGTCACAACTACAGACCATACTCATAAGTGAAATAAATCAGCCCCTTTCACTCCCTTTCTGCTGTTTCTCTGCAATTTGCTGTACTTTTAAAGGGAGATGTTGTTGATCAAGATGCACTTAGATAATCGAGAATAAGCTTTCTGCATTAAGCTTAGATGCTTAGTAATGTTATTTAAGTTGGTAAGGTATTATGAGAAGCTGTAGTGTTTTCTTTTAAAATTTTTTATCTTATTTGTACATGTTTATAGCACATATAGTTTGCAATTCCTTGGTGAATGGTTGCAAGTACATATTACAGCATATTTCTTTTTTAAAATTCATCTTTCTGCCTCCTCCTTCCTCATCCTTTTCCAATTCCCCCATCCCATTTTTTCAGTTTTGTTCATATTATTTGTCTTAGTTCATGTTATGTCATATAATGTTTACATTAATTGGGGTTATTAGGTTCTGGTATCAGGACATCCTTATTCTTCTTATTTTCCTCTCCCTCTTCTTCATCCCAACCCTTGTTCTCTTGGACCACTTTCCTATTGCAAGAGATCCTTCCTCTGGTCCCTTGCTGTCAATCCTTTATCATTTTTTTTGTTTGTATTTTGCCTCACTCAATGAGAGACCATACAGTATTTAAGCTTGTGTGCCTGATTTATTTCACTAAACATTATACTTTCCAGGTGCATCCATTTTCCTAAAATGTCTCAAATTTGTCTTTCTTTATAGCTGAGTAGTTTTCCATTATATACAAATACCATAGTTTGCTTGTCCAGTCATCTGTCAATGGGTATACAAGCTGCTCCAGAATTTAGTGGTTATGAATTGTGCTGCCATAAACATTGGAATGCAGGTACACTGTAGTATGATGAGTTAAGTTTTTTGGGGAAGATGCCTAGCAAGGAAATAGCTAGGTAGTAAGAAATTTCTAATTTCAGTTCTTTCAGAAATCTGCATACTGATTTCCATAATGGCTGCTCTAGTTTGCATTCTCACCAATAATGGAGGGTTCCTTTTTTTTTTTTTTTTTTTTTTAACCATAGCCATGCTAGCATTTGTTATTGTCTGAGTTCTTAATGACTGTGATTCTTTCCAGAGCAAGGTGGAATCTTATGTTGTTTTAATTTGCATTTCTCTAATGGCCAGAGATGTTGAACATTTCTTTCATGTATTTGTTGACTATTTGTATTTCTTCCTCTGGGAAATGTCTGTTCCTATCTCTTTTTCCATCTCTTTAATTTTAGGTGGATTAATTTTTTGAGTTCTTTGTATACTCTAGACACTAATATTCTGCCTGAGGAGTGGCTGGCAAAGTTTTTTCCCATTTTGTAGGCTATTTCTTCACTGTATTGATAGATTCTTTTGCCCAGCAGAAATTTTTTAGTCTGATAAAATCCCATTTGTTGATTCTTGGTGTTATTTTTTGTGGGTTAAGATTCTGTTTAGAAAATCCTTTCCTACACCTATGTCTTCAAATGTTTTATCTATTTTATCTTCTAGTAGGCTTAATGTTTTAATATTTATATTTTTGATTCATTTTGATTTTACTTTTGCATATGTGAGAGATAAAGGTCCAGTTTTAATCTTTTGCAAACAGATAACCAGTTTTCCTGACATTATTTGTTGAATAGGCTGTCTTTCCTCCAACAGATGCTTTTGCTCCTTTGTCTAAGATCAAGTAGTTTAGTTTGTCTGAGGAGGTTTCTGTATCCTCAGTTCCATTCCAGTGATCCATGTGTCTGTTTTTGTTCTAGTGCCATGCTGTTTTTTATTACTATTGCTTTGTGGCATAGCTTGAAGTGTGGCATCACTATGCTTCCTATTTTGTTCTTATTGCCCCAAATCATTTTTGGTATTCTGGGTCTCTTCTGGCATCATATAAATTTTAGAATTATTGCCTCTAGACCTGTAAAGTATGTTGTTGGTATTTTGATGGCGAGTGCATTGAATCTGTGTAACAGCTGTGGAAATGAGGCCATTTGACACCATCAGCTCTTCCTATCCAGGAGAAGAAGGCATCTTTCTATTTTCTGATATCCTCTTCAGTCTCCTTCTTCAGAGTATGGTGATACCTTGGTTCACAAACTCATTTTGCTCTATGATTCTAATTGCAAACTGAACTGGATGAGAACTGAATCAAATTTCCCCACAAAGTCAGCATTGATTCTAAACATTGAATCTGATTTTGTTCTCATCCAACTGAGTTTGGGTCCAGAATCATGGAAAGATTAAAGTTTGTGAACTGAAGTACCAGTGTACTGTGGTTTTCTTGGAGAAGTCTTTCACTTCCTCAGTTAGGTTATGCCACAAAGCAATAGTAATAAAAAACAGCATGGCACTAGAACAAAAACAGACATGTGGATCAATGGAATGGAACTGAGGATACAGAAACCTCCTCAGACAAACTAAACTACTTGATCTTTGACAAAGGAGCCAAAAGCATCTGTTGGAGGAAAGACAGCCTATTCAACAAATAATGTTTTTCTTGAAGCTATTGTGATTGATATTGTTTTCATAATTTCTTCTCATCCTTTCATTGTTGCTGTACACAATGCTAATGATTTTTGTGTGTTGATCTTGCATCCTACTATTTTATTAACGTTGGTTATTAATTCTAAGAGGTTTTTGGTGGAGTTCTTTGGGTCTTCTATGTGGAGTGTCATGTCATCTGCAAATAATGATACTTTGAGTTCTTCATTCCTTTTATTTCTTTCTCTTGCCTGATCACTCTGTTTAATATTCCAGGTACTATGTTGAGTAGAATAAGTGGTAAAGGACATCCTTATCTTTTTCCTGATTTTAAGGGAATGCTTTAATTTTTCCCATTTAGTATAATGCTGGCTACTTGTTTGTCATAAATAGCCTATATGATACTTAGGTATCGTCCTTATATACCTGTTTTCTTCAGGGTTTTTATCATGAAGGGTGTTGGATTTTGTCAAAAACCTTTTCTACATCTATTGATATGATCATATGGATTTTGACCTTGCTCCTGTTTATGCAATGCATTGCATTCATTGACTTAAATATGTTGAACCATCTTTGCATCTCTGGAAACCTACTTATCATAATGTATCATCTTTTTGATAATGTGCTGCATTCCATTTGCTAACATGTTATTGAGGATTTCTGCATCTATATTCATTAAGGAGATTGGCCTATAGTTCTATTTTTTGATTGGGTTACTATCAGATAGGATGATACTGGCTTCCATAAATAAATTTGGGTGCACTCTATCTTTTTCAAGACCTTGAGAAATATTGGTCCTTGAGAAATATTGGTCCTTGAGAAATATTGGTGATATAACATCCTTAAAGGTTTTATAGAACTCAACAGTGAACCCATCAAGCCTTGGGTTTTTTTAGTTGGTAGATTCTTTATTAGTTTCAATTTCACTGGTTGTTAAACATATTTATGTCTTTTTAGATTTATTTTGGTGTTTTGTATGTGTCTAGCAATCTGTCCATTTCTTCAACATTTGCTAATTTATTGGAATATAGTTTTTTTAAAGTAGTTACTATCTCTTGCATTTTGACAATGTCTATTGTAATTTCATCTTGTATATTTCTAATTGTATTGATGTGAGTCTTTTCTTTCTCTTGGTGGTCTGGCTAAGAGCTTATCTATTTGATTTAGCTCGTTGATTCATTGATTTTTAAAAATAGTTTTTGTTCTCAATTTTATTGATTTCCATTCTCATCTTTATAGCTTCCTTTCTTAACTTAGGTTTGGGGTTGGTCTGTTGTTTCTTTAGTATTTTTTTTTTTTTTGAGACAGGGCCTTGCTATGCAGTTCAGGCTGACCTTGAGCTCACTTTATAGCTCAGGCTGGTCTCAAACTCCTGCCTCAGCCTCAGTGCTGGGATTACAGGCATGCACCACCATGCCTGGCTGTTTCTTTAGTGTCTTAAGATTTCTCATAAGGTTATTTATTTGGGCTTGCTCTGTCTTCCTAAGGTGAGAGATGATTGTGATGAATTTTCCTCCCAGAATTGCTTTCATAGTATCCTGGAGGTTTTGTTGAGTTGCTAGTCATTGTCAGTAATTCCAAGACATTTTAAAATTTCCTCTTTGATTTCTTCTGTGACCCATTGGTTCTTTAGGAGTATGTTGTTAAATTTTTCAGGAGCTTTTGCCTCTCCAAATTTCTTCTGCCATTGGTTTCTATTTTCATTGCACAGTGGTCTGATAGTATGCATGGGGTAATTTCAATTCTTTTATATTTACTTAAGCTGGTTTTTGGACTTGTATGTGATCTATTTTGAAAAAAGTACTATGTGCTGCTGAAAATCATGTATACTCTTTTGTAGAGGAGTAGAATACTCTTAATAATCTATGAAGTTCACATGTTCAAGGGTATATTTCAGCTCTGAAATTTCTTTATTGGCTTTTTGTTCAGTTAATCTATCTCTTTGTGAAAATGGGTTGTTAAAATTCCCTACTGTGATTGTGTTAGTGTTTATTTGATCTTTTAATTTCAGTAGTTATGTTTATCAGTTTTATTTCTTCTTGTTGCACTTTTCCCTTAACTAGAATGTAGTGACCTTCTTTCTCTCTTTTGATCAGTTTTAGGTTGAAGTTTACCATGTCTGATACTAGAATTGGTGCTCCTTCTTGTTTTTGGGACTCTGGTCCATGAAATGTTGCTTTCCATCTTTTGTTTTTTAAACTATGAATATCTTTTTGGGTTAGATGATTTTCTTGAATGCAACAGACTGTTGGATTCTGTTTTTTGATGTAGTCTGCCAATACGTGTCTTGGAGAGAAGAAGCCATTTATGTTGAGAGATACTACTGAGATGTGTTGGTTATTTACTATCATTGCCTTCTTTCTCTGTTGGTGAATCCTTTTTTTTTCCTGATGTATTTTTGTTGCTGTTTTTGTACTGATCTCAAATTTCCTGTTTTTAGCTGTGTTCATGTTTTGATTTCTGTCAAGAATATTCTTAAGTATTTTCTCAAGAGCTGGTTTAGTACTCATATATGTTTTTTTTTTTTTTTTTTTTTTTGGTCTTTTTGAGCCAGGGTCTCGCTATGCAGTTCAGGCTGGCCTTGAGCTCACTTTGTAGCACAGGCTGGTCTCAAACTCAAACTGATCCTCCTGGCTCAGCCTCCCGAGTACTGGGATTACAGACATGCACCACCATGCCCGGTTTCCTGTATCTTTTAAGCTGGTCTTTTTCATGGAAATGCCTTATTTCTTCATCTAGTTTGAAGGATGACTTTGCTAGATAAATTAATCTGGATTGGAAGTTACTTGCTCTTAGGGCTTGCAATATTTCAGTCCAAGCTCTCCTGGCCTTTAGGATTCATACTGAGAAGTCTCTGTGATTCTATCTGGTTTTGTGTTTGTTTGTTTTCTGGTACCAGGAATCGAACTCATGACCTTGTGCTAGCCAGGCAGGCACTCTGCCACTGAGCTAAATCCCCAGCCTCTATCTGGTTTATCTTAATATTTGTTGTTGTTGTTGTTTTGTTTTTCTTTGGTTGCTTTTAAAATTCTGGGGTTTTCTCTAACTCCAGTTAGCCTTAGACTGGTCTTCTCATTGTCATCTAGTATTGTTGGATAATCCTGTCTTAAAGATATATTACATATTTAGATGGGCTAACAGGGAAAACTCAGTATAAAATCAGTAATTAGAAGTGGGAATGAGAAAGGATTCTAAGGCTAATATAAATATTAGAGAAAAAGTTAAAGGAGACAGATGAAGAGGGGGGATAAGAAAGAAAACATAGAGGAAAGATAAGAAACAAGGAAAAGAAGTCAGGTGAAAAGATATGGATAAAAGAGGAATGAATGAAAAGGGACAAGGGAAGATTTCCTTACCCTCTATAAACTACACTGGAAGAAGGCAAGAAAAAGAGAAACACACATATACACTTACATGCTTAAAAGAATAAAAAGGGTAAATAATGGGATAAAAGTGTGGAGGGGATGAACAGAAAGAGAAAAGCAGTTTTAAAAAAGACAAGGGGCTGAGGATTTAGCTCAGTGGCACAGTGCCTGCCTGGCAAGCGCAAGGTTGTGAGTTTGATTCCTGGTACTGAAAAAAAAAAAAAAAAAAAAAAAGACAAAGCAAAAGAAAGTTTTCTATTGTTTTGGACACATAGCTCTTTTCCAAAGCCTAGGAATAAGGATCAGAGCTCAAGCCAAGATGTGACTCCGTTCACACTAGAAGTCTAAGGTGGCAGTCTGCCCCCAGAATGGTGCTAGATGTAGACATAGGCATACAATGATAGCAGTGCACCGATGTGACTTTCCTATCCTGTGTAACTCAGGCTGGACCTGGCTTCCAATGACACCAGTGAGGTGCATGTTCCCTGGCTCCAGGCCCTCAGCAGGATTCCCCTCAGCTGGCTCTCCAACTGCCACCTATCTTCCTCATCCACTCTGGGAACTGGACAGTGTGGAGCACGGCTTGGAGCCCAGGGGCTTCTCTGGGACCCAGGTTCAAACGCTGAGCCCTTCCCTACAGCTGCATCCCTGCCAGTTCTTGTTCTGCAGTGTTGTGGCAGGCACTGGACTGAGGTCACTCACCACTTCTTTACTGTGAAAGGCCATTCAAGGAGCAGTGTCCTGCATTTTCTTTGCAGGTTCCAACTGACACTGATTTTCTCAGTCTCCACGTGGTTCTCTCTTCCTTGTGGACTGTTCTATGGTTGTCTCTGAATGATGTTCTTTGGGTTAGAACATTGAAAGCAGAATTCAGACATGGTCACCACACTGCGTTTGGGTAATCCTTCCTTTATGACTCTTTTATGATAGATTCTCCTCCTCTCTGTTTCTTTTGATGTATTCTGAGGATTTCAGACATGGCTCCCCCTCTATTCAGCCAGGTTGGATTTTCCAGGTCATTTCATCTCAGTGGATGTTTCCTCAGCTTCTGTGATGTGACTCTTCCTCCAGCCAGCCTTGTTGAATCCCTATTCCAGACATTTGCCTTGTCCAAGATCAGATCCATTGTTTGACGTGCATTTCTGTTGTCCCCGGGGAAACAACACAGACCCAGCTCCAAGTTGGTAGTGGCTGAGCCAAGACATGGAATCCACCACCATGGAGTTGGTCAGGGACCAGCCTGAGGGTCTGAGCATTCTGTCAAGGCCATGGGCCCAAGCTGTAGTGTTTTCTTATCTGCTCACATTACTGGTTACAGTTTTTGAGTTTATGTGTCTATGTCTATGACTAAAGTGGCTTTAGAATATTGTGACTGAGAAATTGACCAGTTAGTCATGAGTCCAATTTTGTACTAATTATGCATAAGGCTGAGATATTAAGCTCACTTGAAACTTAGAGTATTCATACTTTTGTATGTGAAATTTCTTATATCTCTCTAAAGGGAAATCTTAGGTATTTCTATGTTCCTTCATGCACACTTATATTGAATTAATATTGTGGACTCTTCAGGCCTGCAATCTCCCAAACAAGTGGACAGAGAAGGCTTAAGTAAATGTGTCAAGTAGTATGATTTTAGGGCTCCAGGAGGTTCAAAACCCTCTAACAGAATTCAAGATTCTCTGGGGGCTGGGACAAAGAACTTCTCTGGGCAGCCCATATTTACTTATCAAAACAAGGGAGGGGAATACTGAAGAAAGGCAGACCTGCTCAAGGACTTCTCCAAGTAAGATATTATGTTAATTTAGTGTGGTCTCCAGGAAGGTCTCCACCCTGGAGTAAGATGTCTACAGCTACATACAGTCTTTATCTAGTTAATTGAGTTTGGAGCCAGGTGTCCTTAGCTGTGGTCTTGTCTTGTCCTTGCTTTACCTGCCATTACAGGCCTCAGCTGGGACCAATGACTCACAGAGGTTCATTTACTATGAGTCCACTGTCCATCTCCAGATAAGGGGCCTAGGCATTGGACAGACTCACAAGTAAACATGGAAAGTCAGTTGGTTAATTTAAATCCTATTCAGAGCTGCTTTGTAGTAGTTTCCATTGCATTAACCTCCACAGAATTCCTTAGTACTTATGTTTCCTACCACAGTACCTTTGTACTGTCTATTTTCTTACATGCTTATTAGGGAAAAAATTCTGAGTAATGATTGTATGTTGATGGATAGATTGCCCAGTACATGAAAGTAGATAAATATACCTTATCCTCTGCAATTATTACAGGGCCAAATAATGCAAATGTAAAACAACTCAGAAACAAACATATTTCAAGATTATTTTGCTCCATTACTCAAAGTCTTTTAAGAAGATTGCAAATGTGTCTTCTTGCCTGAGGAGTACTTAGCCTCTCATTTCTTCCAATTCTGTTTTCCTGTGTCCCTTTCTCTTTTCTCCTTCATTCTTTGTCATTTTCCTTTTTTCCTACTTGCTCCTTTCCTTTCTCTTCTGTATTAGCATTTTATTCTTCTGTGCACAGGTACTAATCCTGGTTTATGTATTTCATCATTATATGATTTCATCATTCACTTTGTTTGTCCTAATTTTTCTTCTTGGATTGTCTTTTTTACTCTTTCTTTCTTTCTTTCTTCCTTTCTTTCTTTCTTTCTTTCTTTCTTTCTTTTTTTTTTTTTTGGTACAGGGAATTAAACTCATGACCTTGTGCTTACCAGGCAGGCACTGTGCTGCTGGGCTATATCCCTGGCCTTACTTTTTATTTTCATAATGTTTTTCTAGCAAGCATTATTTCCTTATATCATTTGTTCCTGAAACACAGAAGTTCCCTCCAAAACAGACCAATCAATCCATTCTTGGCAAATAAATCTATAGTACCTGCTGGAGTCTATTGCTAGATGAGACAAGAGAAGTAATATTAATGATCATAATTGGCAATGTGAACAATGATTTAGATAAAATAACCCTATTTATTCAAGTTTCAATCTTTAATTTTCTAACTTCATAATATTATAGACTGCAATAACAGGATGAGGATAGATAACCACCCAAAGTTTAAGCAATTTTCAATTTCTTGCCAAAACAGGAGGGCATGGCAGGCTTATGATTTGGCCCAAGTTCAAAAGCATGCTTTTCATGTCTTTCTGAAAGAAGCTCAGAGCGCTCCTGCTCTAACATCTAGTAAGCCATGAGTTCTGAATTTATCCCTACAGGGTACACTGTGGTTAGTACACTACTTGCTTAATGAGCCTGTTTGGGGATAAAGCTTGACTCTGAGCTCCTTCAAATTTGAACTGTCTTTACTTTCCCACTGTAAGTTAGATGTATGAAAGCTTTTGCCATATGCTTGGTATGCTGCCTTAACACATAGAAGATTGGTGGGGTTTTCATTTTGCTGAAGTACTTTCAACAAAACCAGACTTGGCTTTTGCAAAATCATTTTGCTTTTATGAAGTCATGTGTGAACTTTGAACACCATTAGGAACATTTACAAGGCTTTAAAAAATTTTTAAAACATTTTTATTTTAAAGAAAATAGTACAAAAAAAGAACAATAGCAAAATGCAAACAAAAAACACAAGGACATTAAAAATGATATGGGGTTTCAAACCAAATGCTAGGGATTAACAGTGGTTGTTATATTACATATTGTTATCTTCAATGAATTTGCTCTGATTGACAGATGTAAGAAGAGAAGATTGATCAAATCATTAAAGGGAATAAGAAAATAATAATTTAAAAGAACATTAGAGGCAATACATAGTTTCACTAGACAGGATTGTAGGAATTCCCGAACGGTTGTTGTACTGCAAGTTGTTGTTGTCACATAAATTGCTCAGATTACCAGATATAAGCATGCAAAGTGGGTCAAAATATGACACTGATCCATAGGTTATATATAAAGCTTTACTACTTTCTTTTTCTTCTTTCCCTCAACCCAGTTGTTCCTTACTTTGAGCAATTTATTTCCCTTTTTTATTATCTATTGTACATTTTGGGCTTTATTTACTCTTTCATGTTCTTACACCAGGGGAAAAAAGTGATGTTTATACATGTGGGTCTGATTTATTTCACTTATGAGCATGGTCTCTATTTGCATCCATTTACCTATAAAAGCCTCGAGCTTATCTTTTTTTATAGGTGACTAATACTTTGTTGTATAAAAATACCACATCTTTTTTATCCATTCCTCAGTTGATGAGCATTTGGGTTGTTTCCAAGATTTAGTTATAACAAATTGTGCTGCTATAAACATGGGTGCACATATATCGCTGTGGTATGATGTTTTTAATTCTTCTGGAAAAATACCCAGAAGGGGAATAGCTGGGTTCAGTGGGACTTCCAGTCCTAGTTTTGTGAAGAATCTCCAAACTGATTTCCATAGTGGTTTCACCAATAGGCACTCCCACCAGCAGTGGAGAAGTATTCCTTTTCCCCCACAGCCTCTCCAGCATTTGTCATTGGTTGATTTCTTGATGATAGCCATTCTTTCTGGCGTGAGATGGAATCTCAGTGTTGTTTTAATTTGCATTTCTCAAATGACAAATGATGTTGAACATTTTTTCATATATTTATTCGCCATTAGCATTTCTTCATCTGAGAAGCATTTGTTCATCTCAGATGCCAATTTTTGGATTGGGTCTTTGGATTTTGGGGATTTGATTTTTAAAAATTCTTTATATGTTCTAAATGGGAGTCCTTTATCTGAGGGGCAGATGGATAAAATTTTTTCCCAATTCATGGGTTACCTCTTTACTTTGCTGGTGATTTCTTTTGATGTGCAGAAACTTTTCAATAAGATGATATTTCAGTTGTTGATTCTTTGAAGTATTTGCTGTGCAGTTTGGTTTTTGTTTATGAACTCTCTGCCTATCCCTATGTCTTTGAGAGTTTTACCTACTTTCTCTTCCAGTAGATTTAGTGTTTCTGTTTTGATATTGAGATCTTCGATCTATTTTGACTTTAATTTAGTGCATGGTGATAGATACGGGTTTAGTTTTAGTCTTTGGCATGTGGAAAGCCAGTTTTTCCAGCACGATTTATTAAAGAGGATATCTTCCAGTGAACATGTTTGGCACCTTTGTCAAAAATAAGGTGGCTGAGTGTGTTTGTAGCTTTGTCTGCATCTTCTAAGCTGTTCCATTGATCTTCAGGTCAGTTTTTTTGACAGTACCATGCTGATTTTATCACAGTAGCTTTGTAGTATTAATTTCAGGTCAGGGATAGTAATGCCTCCTACCTTTCCTATGTTTCCCAGGGTTGCTTTTGCTATTCTAGGCCTCTTCTGGTTCCAGTTGAATTTTAGGAATGTTTTCTCTAGATCTGTGGGGTAAACTAATGGAATTTTAATGGGAATTGCATTGAATCTACAACAATTTTGGGAGTATGGCAATTTTCATAATGTTGGTTCTTCCTATCCATGAGCAAGGAATATCTTTGCATTTTCTGATATCCTCTTTGATCTCTTTTTTCACAGTACTGTAATTTTCACTGCATAGATCTTTTACTTCTTTTGTTAGATTGATTCCTAAGTATTTCATTTTTTTTTTTAGATGCTATTACAAAAGGTGTTGTTTCACTGCTTTCTCTCTCAGGCTGCTTGTTATTTATGTAAGGAAAGTTATTGATATTTTAATGTTGACCTTGTATCCAGCTACGTTACTAAATTTGGTTATTAAATCTATAAGCCTTGGGGCTGCGGATTTAGCTCAGCAGCAAAAGCACCTGCCTGGCAAGCGCAAGGTCGTGAGTTCGGTTCCCGGTACCGGAGAAAAACGAAAAAAAAAAAAAAATCTATAAGCCTTTTGGTGGAGTTTTTGGGGTCTTCTATGTAGAGTATCATGTCATCTGTGAATAATGATAATTTCACTTCTTCCTTTCCTATCGTTATTTCTCTTATTTCTCTCTCTTGTCTAATTACCCTGGCTAATATTTCCAGAACTATATTGAATAGGAGTGGTGACAGTGGATATCCTTGTCATGTTCCTGATTTTAAAGTGAAAGCTTTCAGTTTTGGACCATTTAGAATGATGTTAGCTGCTGGTTTGTCATAGATGGCTTTGATCAGATTGAGGTAAAGTTCATCTGTGCCAATTTTCTGTAAGGTTTTTATCCTGAATGAGTGTTGGACTTTATCAAAAGCTTTCCCTGCATCCATTGAGATGATCATGTGTGTTTTTGGTTCTTTTGATATGGTGTATTACATTAATTGATTTGCATATTTTGAACCAACCCTGCATTCCTGGTGTATAATCTTCTTGATGATTTGTTGCATTCTGTTTGCTAGTGTTTTATTGAAAATTTTTGCATCTATATTCATTAGTGAGATTGGCCTGTAGTTGTCTTTTTTGGTTGGCTCTTTCTCTGGTTTTGGTATCAGGACAATACTTGCCTCCAGGAATGTGTTGGGGAGAATTCCTTCCTTTTCAATATCCTTAAAGATTTTGAGAAGTATTGGCATTAAATCTTCTGTAAATTTCTTGTAGAATTCACCTGTAAATCCATCAGGATCTGGGCTTTTCTTCATTGGCAAGTTTTTTATTACATTTTCAATTTTGCTTGCTGATATAGGGTTACTCAAGATTTTTATAGTTTCTTCATTCAGCTTTGGTAGTTCATATGTGTCTAGAAATCTGTCTATTTCCTCTGTGTTTTCCCTTCTGTAAGAGTAAAGATTTTCAAAGTAGGTACTGATGATCTTCTGAATTTCTACACGATCTGTGGTGATTTCACCTCTTTCATTCCTTATTGCATGTATTTCAGTTTTTTTCTTTCCTTTTTTAAAATAAGGTTGGCTAGGGGTTTATCAATTTTATTTGTTTTTTCAAAAAACCAACTCTTTGATTAATTAATTCTTTTATTTTTTTTTGTCTCCATTGCATTAATTTCTACCCTGAGCTTTATAATTTCATGCCTTCTCTGGACTTTTGGTTTGATTTGTTGTTCTTTTTTAGAAGCTTGAAGTGCAGGATAAGATTGTTCATTTGTGCTCATTCTGTTTTCCTGAGGTAGAAATTTACTGCTATCAATTTCCTTCTGAGGACTGCTTTCATTGTATCCCACAGGTTCATGTAAGTTGTATCTACATTTTCGTTTGATTGTGTATAGTGTTTAATTTCTTTTTTTTTTTTCTGGTAGTGGGAATCAAACTCATGATCTTGCACTTGCCAGGCAGGCACTGTGCTGCTGAGCTAAATCCTCAGCCCCTATAGTGATTAATTTCTTCTTTGACTTCATCTGTGATCCATTCATTGTTCAGGAAGGAGCTGTTTAATTTACATGTGTTTATGAAGTTCTTGCGATTTCCTTTGTCATTAATTTCCAATTTCATTGCACTATGGTCTGATAATGTGCATGAGGTAATTTCAACTCCTTTGCCTTTCCTTAAGCATGTTCTGTGTGCTAGCATATGGTCTATTTTAGAGAATGTCCCATGTGCAGCTGAGAAGAATGTGTATTCTAATGCTGTTGAGTGGAACACTCTGTAGAGGTCTACGAAGTCTATTTGTTCACAAGTTTGGTTTAGTTCCGTTATATCTTTGCTAATTTTTTGTCTAGTTGATCCATTTCTTGGTGACAATGGG
>NW_004955424.1:27327045-27336145 GCF_000276665.1 Chinchilla lanigera | reverse complement strand
TCAGATAATATGCACAGGATAATTTCAGTTCTTTTACATTTCAGAAGGTATGCTCTATGAGCTAAGATGTGGTCTATTTTAGAGAATGACCCATGTGAAGGTGAGAAAATTGTGTATTCTGATGTTGTGGGGTAGAACACTCTGTATACATCTATGAAGTCCATTTGTTCACAGCTTTGGTTCAGATCTGTTTTTTCCTTGCTGATTTTTTTGTCCAGTTGGTCTATCTCTTTGTGTCAATGGGGTGTTGAGGTCCCCTTTTACAATAGTGTTATTAATTATATGGGTTTTCATGCCTATTAAGATTTGTTATATAACTTGGAACTCCGATATTTGGTGCATACATGTTTATGATTGTTATCTCATCCTGTTGCAGTTTTCCCCTGCCTAGTATGTAGTGACATTCTTTATCTCTTTTGATTGTTGTCGGTTTGAAGTTTACACTCTGCAAACAGAATAGCTACCCCTGCTTTTTTCTGGGTTCCTGTTGCATGGAGGACTGTTTTCCATCCTTTGACTTTTAGTCTGTTGACTTCCTTTTGAGTAAAATGTGTTTCCTGTATATGGCATATCATTGGATTTTGTTTTTTACTCCACTCTGCAAGTTTGTTTCTTTTGACTGGAGAATTGAGGCCATTTACATTTATAGTTATAACCAATATGTATTGATTTGTCATTGTCATGTTATTTACTTGCGTTGGTGTCCTACTTTTTCTACCTGTTTACTTGCTTGCTCTTCTTGACGTTTCATTCCTACTGTTGTTCTTGAAATTGCGGTCAGATTTTTCTCTGTCTGGAATATCTTTTAGTACTCTTTGTAATGCTGGCTTGGCCCTCATTGAGTTCTTCAATCGATCTTTGTCATGAAAATATTTCATTTCTCAATTGAATTCGAGGGATAGTTTGGCAGGGTACATCAGTCTTGGTTGGAAGCTGTTCTGTCTCAGGACCTGTAATACTTCACTCCAAGCTCTTCTCAATTGGATGGTTTGTGCTGAGAAATCTGCGTGATTCTGATGGGCTTCCCTTTCTAGGTAATCTGTTTCTTTTTTTCTAGCAACTTTTAGTATTCTGTTCTTTTGCTGTAGATCTGGGAACTTGACTATTATATGTCTGGGTGTAGTTTTATTTTCGTGTGGTTGTTTGGAGTTGTATATGCCTTATTTACCTGTATATCAGGTTCTGTTTCCATGCTTGGGAAATTTTCTGCTATGATTTCTGCAAATATTCATTTTCTGTCAGTTGTGTTGCCTCCTGCTGTTTCATTGACTCCTATAAGTTGTACATTATTCCTCCATGCGTCATGTTGCAGCTGTTGAATTGACTTCTCCTGGTTTCTTGTTGATTTTTTGAGATCTGTTCTTTCATGGTTACTAGCTGCCATGCTGTCTTCAAAGTCTGAGATTCTATCTTTAGCTTTATTCAAGCTGTTTTGGTAGCTTTCTACGGCAGCTTTGTTTTCGTGGATGTCTCTTTGAATCTGGTTCATGTTTCTAAGTCCTTTCTATATTTTTCATTGAATGCTTCCGACCCTTGCCTTTTTTCTTCTATTTTCTTATATATTTCTTCTTCAGACTTTTTAAGCATTTCCTTCATTATTATTGTCATTTCACTTTTTGCCCGAGAGATTATTTCTGATCTCATGTCTTCTATGGCCATATGGAGTTGTTTCTTTTCTTCCATTGCAATCATTTCAGCTATTTCAGGCATGTGTTTACCAAGTCTCCTATGTTGATGTCTCCTGGACTTTTTCTGAGTGGGGTGGAGTTGTGGGATTGTGTTTTAGTCCTTCGTTTTGTCATGTTTGCTACCGGATACAGAAAGCTCAGTTTCCCTCTTCAGTAGCTGCTCACCCAAGACCACTAGTGTCCCTAGTTTTCCTGTTGTTCAGGCTTGCCCATGGTGACCTCTGAGAAGCGTTACTTAGTCTCAGGTTTTCTGGCAGTTTTTGATTTGGATCTAGTTATCCCCTTTCTCAGACATCGTCACTGGTGTCAACTGATGGCTGACTGTCTGATCCAGCGTTCCCTTGCAGTTCAGGGCATGTGCACGACCCAGACTTGGGTTGCACTTGTGTGACAATCCCACTCCAGTGGACCTATGTCCCCAGGCAATTCAGTTCCAGGTATAATCCAGACACAAACTGCAAGGTCGACAGTTTGTGAACCACCTGATTCTGTGTGTCCAGTCAGTGCAGGACACATACATGAACCAGATGCAGCCTGGATGGGTAGCAGTCACAGACTTCCCATGCCTTCGACTCACTAGGGGGTCCAGGCAAAGGTAAAGCACGGACTTGAACCATGAGACCAGTAGCTCCTGGAGCACTCGTTCACTTGGTACAGGGTGCCTGGGGGCTGGGAGAGTCTACAGGCCCTGCCCCTAGCCAGAGATGTCCCTGGGGCTTCTGAGTGAGGACCTGCTCTCTGCTGTGGGTGCAGGAAGGGGAGAGACTCAGTCTGCAATGGTGGTGGGGTCCTGGGTCACCCACTCTGCTCTCAGGATGTAGATGGGAAATACCTGGCTCTCTCTGCGAGTTTCAGCTGGGAACCGTGGTGGGGTGAGCAAAGCACAGACTCGAACCACTGGTCCAGCAGCTACCAGAGCACTTGCTCACTCGGCGCAGGGAGCGCGGGGGCTGGAAGAGTCCCATCCTTTGATTTTCAGTCTATAAATTTCCTTTTGAGTTAAATGTGTTTCATGTATACTGCATATTTTGGGGTTTTGTTTCTTGATCCATTCTGTCAGTCTACTTGTTTTGGTTCGTGAATTGAGTCCATTTATATTGATGGTTATAACTGGTACATATTGGCTTATCTTTGTCATGTTGTTTTTGTGCAGTTGGTTCCTCCTGTTTCCCTCTGTTTAAGAGCTTCCTCTGCTTGATGTTTCCTCTTTGTTGTTGTTCTTAAGGTTGTGGTCTTTTTATCTCTTGCTAGACTATCTTTTAGTACTTTTTTTAGGGTTAGTTTGGTGCTCATGAATTCCTTCAGTTGATCTTTATCATGAAAATATTTTATTTCTCCATTAAATTTGAAGGAGAGTCTTGCAGGTTACACCAGTCTGGGTTGGAAGTTGTTTTCTTTCAGGACCTGAAATATTCCACTTGAGCTCCTCTTGACTTGATGGTTTGTGTTGAGATATCTGCCATGATTCTGATGGGCTTTCATTTATAGGTGATGTGGTTTTTTTTCTCTGAATGCTTTTAATATTCTGTTCTTTTGTTGAATTTCTAGGATCTTGATCACTATATGCCTCGGTGTAGATTTATTTTGGTTATGGCTAGGTGGAGTTCTATATGCCTCACTTACCTGAATGTCCAGTTCTTTTTCCATGCTTGGGAAATTTTCTGCTATTATTTCCACAAGTACTCTTTTTATATCATTTTTGCTGACACCTGCTGTTTCATTGATACCTATTAATGTTACATTGTTTTTCTTTGCTTCATCTTGTAGCTGCTGAATTGTTGTTTCTTGGTTTCTTGTTATTTTTAAGAGATCTTTCCTTTCATGGTCATACATAGCAATGCTGTCTTCAAGTTCTGAAAGTCTATCTTCAGCTTCATTCAAGCAGTTTTCCAGCTTTCGATGGAAGTTTTAATGTCCTGGATATCTGTTTGAATGTGTTTCATTCATTCCAGTTCTTTCCTATACTGTTCATTCAAGGTTTCCATTAATTTACTATGTTCCTCTATTTTTGTGCTATGTCTTCTTTAGATGTGCTAAGCAATTCTTTCATTATTGTTGTCATTTCTTTTATTTTTGCCTCAGAGATTATTTCTGATCACATGTCTTCTATGGCCTGATGGAGTTGTTTCTTTACTTCAGCTGCTATCATTTCAGAAATTTCAGGTGTGTGACTTCCAAGCTCTTCTGTGCTGATATCTCTTGAGCTTGCGCTGGGTGAGGTAGAGGCCTGAGATTGCATTTTGCTTCTTCATTTTGTCATTTTCAGAGATGTTGAGGTTCCCTGGAGCTCAGCCTCACTCCCAGGATGATTTCGTAGTAGGGGGGCAAGGACCCAAAGGTCCTTGGTGCTCAGTGTGACTCCCTTGATAGTGTGTGTGTGGGGGCTGCGTGCAATCCCCAATGCTCCCACGGATGTCTGTGGCTCAGCTTGACTCCCAGTCAGTGGTTCCCAAAGCTGTCTGGTTTTCAGCCATGTTTCCACTGGTGTGTAGTAGTGGGTGAGGCATGGTCACTGCATCTCCATATACTGCCACTACGCCTCCTTGTTCCCACACCAGTGTGTGGGGGCTAAGTGAGCAGTCACTGAGGCCCCTGAAGCTGTCTGAATTTCAGCTTAGCTCCCCTGAGGGTGCTAGGTGGGGGCAGGAAGGAGCACCCAAGGCCTTTGAGGTTGTCTGGGGCTCCCCTTGGCTCCCAAGCTCATGTGTGGGGGCAGCAGCAGCTCGCTGCAGTTCCTGAAGCTGTCCGCAGTGCAGCAGCTCCAATGGGGGAAGTCAAAGGCTTTTAAAGGAAATATTTGGTGAGTCAAGTCAAGTTTATATAGTTTTAAACTGCCACTATCCTGGGAAAATTGGGTGGCTATATCAAGTCCACCCCGTTTTCAATGGTTAAGCAATGCAGTGCTTGTTAGGCTACTTCCACTATTTTCCTCCTGTGACAAATATTTAAAAAAACAACAACAATGAGACGTTGTTTACTTATTTAATCAGGTGGTTCAGGTCACTTCTCTATTTCTTGCTTATTCATAGTGCTGTCTCTTTCCACAGCTGCAGAGATGGCTTCTCTTTCTGTGTACTCACAACAATCATGTGATATGATGAGTGATATGACAAAGGAGATTCGCATAATGGTGGTGTTTGAGAGATATTTTTCAGAAGGAGTTATGTAGTCTTATACTTGTTAGGCTAACTGCAACAGTATGCCAGAACTTCTTATTCCTATGTAACTATAGTTTAGTGCCCATTGATCAATCTTTCCCTATCTCTCCCTTCACCCTATTCACCTTAGCCTCTAGTAACTACCATTCTGTTCTCAATTTCTGTAAGGTCAGCTCTTTCATAGAGTTCAGCTTTGAATGGGATCTTACAGTACTTGTATTTCTAGTTCTGGCTTATTATATTGAATATAATGATCTTCAGGTCCATTCATTTTTGGGTCTGGGTAATATTTCATAATGTGTGCACCATATTTTCTTTATCCATTCATCAGTTGATGGACACCATGGTTGCTTCCAGCTTTGTTAATGTGATGGGCACTGCAATGAAAAGAGGTGTGCAGATGTCTCTTTCAGATACTAATTTCATCACATTTGTTCTATACCCAGTAGAGTGATTGCTGGGTCATATGGTGGTTCTATTTTTTATTTTTCAAGGAAGCTGTAAAAAATTTTTTATAATGCCTGTAAGGAATTAAATCACCATTGCTGGTACACAGAGTTTTCTTTTTCTTCACATCTTCACCACTTTACTGTCCTTTTGATTCTTACTGAAATGGAGTGATGCCTCATTTTGGTTGTGACTTGCAGTTCTCTGATGATTAGTGATGTTGAGCCTTTCAAAATATATGTGTTGTCTATTTATGTCTGCTTTTGAGAGATATCTGTTCAGGGTTTCTGTTTCTTGATGACTCAATCTTGGTAAGGTTCATATTGTACAGGAATTTTTCAGTTCCTCTAAGTTGTTGTGTGGTTTCTTAGAATAAATTTGTTGGTGTGTGGTTTTTCAGAATAATCTCTAATGTTCCTACTATATATTCCTGTGGTATCAGTTGTAGCTTCTCCTTTTTCACCTCTGAGTTTATTTATATGAGTATCCTCTATTTTTCTTCATTTATCCAAGGGCTTGTCAATTTTGTTTATTATTTTGAAAAGTCAGCTCCTTGTTCCATTCATCTTCTATATTTTTTAAGTCTCCATTATATTTATTTCTGCTTTGAATAGTGATTAAACCCAGGGTTTGCACACGCTAGGCAAACACTCTACCACCAATTTCCACCTCCAACTTTGAAGCACATCTTTCTGGCTAAGTTATCCAGGTTGATCTCAAACTTGAAATCCTCCTAAATACTTGGGATTACAGGCATATACCACTGCTCTTGGCATTAAATTTCCTTCTTTGATTTTTGTTTTTGATCCATTGTTTGTTCAAGAGTAAGTTTTGTGTTACTACAATGAAATACTTCAGGCAGTTAATTTATAAAGAAAGAGAGGTTTCTTTAGTTCAGCTTTATAGGTTCAAAGCTATGGTATCTGAAATGGCTCAGTTCTGGAAAAGGCCTCCCAGCTGTAGTTATGTCATAGCAGAGGGATGTGTGTGTGTGTGTGTGTGTGTGTGTGTGTGTGTGTATTTGCACACATTGTATATGTAAGAGCTTATATATTGAGAGAGAGAGAGAGAGAGATAGAGAGACATTGAGACAGAGATAGAGAGACAGAGAGATAGAGACTGAGAGACAGGCACTGGTGTCTCATATCCTTCTAATGACATATCCCAACCAACTTCAAGTTCTTTCTATAGGTTACACCTTTTAAAAGTTCTACCACCTATGAATAGTGCCAACCTGGGGACCAAAGTTTGTTTCTAATCACTACTGGATATTGGCATAGTAGTAAAGTATGACAGTGAATTATGGCATAGTCTGAGGGATGACAGGAATAGAATACATATGTCAGTTCCATTGTTTGCCTCTTCATTGTTGTGGTTTGCTCAGTGTTCCATAATTTGACCCAAAAGGAGAGAAACTAGCTTCTAGTCATGGGAACAAGACCCCTTGGAAGAGAATTCTTGAGCCCCAGTCAAGCCTTCAAATGACTGTAGCTTGGCCAACACCTTGACTGCAGTTCATGAGAGATGCTGAGTCACAATAGACAAGCCAAACCTTTCTCACATATGCAACCCGCAGAAACCATTAGGATGATAACTGACTACTGTTCTTTAATCAGTGAGCTTTTGGATAATTTGTTGTACAGAAATAGACAACTAACATAATGACTAAAACTAATGCAATCTTATTTTCAGGAAACTATTGTGTGACTGTTGTGATTCTGGTCCAGAAATAGTTTTGGATTGACTATTATTGTGTAACAAACTATCTGCCGCTAGATTCTGTTGACAGGCCGGGCAGTTCTACTGGTTTTGTTTAGACTTCTTCATGGTGCTGCATTCACCTGTGGGTCTACTGAAGCTGGAGAGTTTCAGGTGACCTTACCCTTAGATTTGGGACCTTGGCTGCAAGGTTGGAAAGCTGGGATTTCCTGCTCTACATAGTCTTTCATTGATATAGAATATCAAGTATTTTCCATGGTTGCTAGGCCCTAAGAAAGCAAAGATAAAAGAAATAAGGAGTTTGAGGTTCAAGGACTGGAACTTCACATTGTCACTCCTGTCACTTCCTAAATTTCACAGTCACAAGGTCATTGCAGATTCAAAGGAGTGGCAAAGTGGTAAATCAACATTGACAAAGGGCTAGAGGCAGAGGGAGAAGGGAGTCACTGGGTGGCATTATTTTAATAATATACCTAGCTTCAGTAAGAGAAATTATAAGTACTAATTTATAGGATTGCTGTAGCCTGAATTCCTGTCCAGAATGATTAATTCATCAAACATACATATATAGAGAATCTAATATGTGCTGGTCCTAGGGAAATAAAGCATAATCCCTTACTTGAAGCAAGAATCATACTTTTTTCCCTAGTCTTCTCAAATTCAGTCCTTTAAAGTCAGGAATTGAGTGTTTTACATAAAACAACACATATTGAGTAACTTCAATGCTTATGATTGTGTTATTTATCCCTGAGGTACTTTTCTAGGAGATAAATGTGGCAGCTTCTATGAATTACTGATGATTATGGTTGAGGTTGATATTGTGTCATCTTGGAGTCTAGAAACTTAATTAAGTAACTCAGCAGTCCTATATCTTGGGGTGAAAAGGACATGCCCTTACCATGTTGTTCATTGTGTCCACTTGAGAAGTTTAAAAGTTCAACAAAGTGATTCAGCGGAGGGCCAGGGTCCTTACTTTGTAAATATCCTAAGCTTGTGGAAGAGGAGGGCACAGAGATGGTGTGGGCATGGGCGGATAACCAATATACAATATAAGGGAGGAAAAGAGGCTTGCTTTCCCCCCTCTTTTGCTCTTGTTGAATTTGCTGTCTTCTGCCACCTTGGACTATTGCCCCTGTGCTCTGCCACCCTGCCTTGGAGCCAGCTGATTATGGACTGAAACCTCCACAAACTGTGAGCTAAATAAACCTTCCCTTCCTTAATTCTGGGTATCAGGTATTTTGTCTCAGCAACGAGAGAGAAGTAACTAAGACACTGATGCTCTGTGCATTAGGTCTGAATCTCATACTCTGGGCTACAACATCTGCCCTCAGGATGTCTGATGGGGCATCTGAGTCTTATTTGGCTCTACCTGCCTTTTCCTGCTACCTATATTACCATATGGCAAAGATGTCAAGAGTGAAGTCTCATGGCTTAAAATAATTGGAGTAGGTGGCAGAAAGAAGTTTTGGAATTGCCTGTTCTCTCTGCAGAACTAAGCATTGAATAAGACATAAATATAGAATCATATACTGGGCGGCACAGTAAAAGTCAGCAGGCCATCCTTCTATTTAAAAGATTAGAAAATTCTGACTTGGGACATTAAGTGACATGTTCATGTTAAAATATTTATTTTAGCAAAAGACCTGAGACTACTCTGGGAATTCTGACTTCATTTCTACTGTTATGCCCACTGGTGTCTGTCACCCCAAGATTGTGTATTCTTAAATAAAAAGTAAAATAAATAATAAAATAAAAACAAAATTGTTTATTCTTAAGACATGGAAATGATATCTAAAATTTGAGAGTTATCTTTGTATGTGCCAAGCATTGTGCTAAATTGGTAGTTTCTCAGTGACTCCTTATCTAGAAGACTGGGAATTATTAGTATGCTTATTTACAGAGGAAGACAGCCTAAGTAGTTTTACCAAGACTAAGAATTTCAGACTAAGAATTTTACTGCTTTTAATTCATTAACCTTTTTAATCTACCCATTTCACTGAGCTTCAGGTATTTAGAATTTAAAATTTTTCATTTACTAAAATTAAAAATTATATTAACAAGTTTCTTTTTTTTTTTTTTTTTTTTTTT
>NW_004955424.1:27293764-27326945 GCF_000276665.1 Chinchilla lanigera | reverse complement strand
TTTTGTTTTTGTTTTTGTTTTTCTCCGGTACCGGGAACCGAACTCACGACCTTGCGCTTGCCAAGCAGGCGCTTTTGCCGCTGAGCTAAATCCCCGGCCCCAACAAGTTTCTTTTGAAATCATGTGTAGCCTATTTGTTTCATAGATGAAAAATATGAGTTCCAGAAAGGCTAATATAACTTGCCTAAGGTTCCACAATTAGTTGGTGATAGAGTTAACACTGGAGCTCAGGTGTTTCTTGATTTTCTCTTTTATCTTAATTTGGTATGATATCAATAATATCTGCTCAAGCCTCTGTTATCTGTTTTATATTTTATTCTCATGCAGTTTTTTTGAATTAGTTTCACAGAAAGTTTGATGTAAATATATTTTATGATTTTGTTTGGGTCAAAGAGGTTCTCACTATAGCCTTTAGATGGCACAAGTTAGCTAATTCAAGATGTTTTGTAGCTGCAGTAATTAGAGGAGGTTAAAGAAAAGTTTATGGAGAGCAGGAAGATTGAGTAATAATTTAAACAAAGTAGACATACGACCAGCAAAGCCACCCAAATATTTGGAAGATTTTCCAGATTCTCAGCTGAGGCCAGCCAATATCAGAAGTCACTAGGAGTACCTCTTGGGGATAGATTTTGAGATAAGAACTGGAATTAGAGCAGTTTTCTGAGGTAGATGTCAGGAGGCCTCCTTTTTCTATAAGGCACTAAATACACAGGGCAGGTTTTTCCTTCATTGGCTTATACTACTTAGTACAGATCCTCATGACATTTGTTAGTTAATTGCCTCTTCTGAAGACTTGCTTGACTATGACGAAAAAGTTTTTAATCTCTCTCTCTTTTAATATATCTCATTGTGTTGGAGCACAATGCTTTGCACTTATCAGGGCTACAGGAATCATTTACAGAATTTAATGTTACCATTAGATTTTTTTCTCATTATTTTCTCTGGAGGGATTTTAAACTCCTTTTTTTTTTGTCTTTTTGAAACAGGGTCTTGCTATGCCATTCAGGTTGGCCTTGAGCTCAATTTGAGGCCCAGACTGGCCTCAAACTTCCAATGATCTTCCTCAACCTCCCAAGTGCTGGGATTACAGGCATGTGCCACCACGTCTGGCTAAACTCCCTTTTTTAAGGTAGCAATGAAAAGTGGTATTTACTGTGCCTTTTATGTTGACCAGCACTTTTGTAGCCAAAGTGAAGAACTCTAGGCAAATCTATTTTTCCTGAGCTCTAATTTAGTTCTGAAGAAAATATTCAGCTAATAAAAAGTCATATCTACCAAAAAAGGTGAAAATGTGTTGAATTGAGGAAAGAAATGGCAATAAAACTATTCCTCTGTTATCCAGTTAGAATTTTCAAAATTCTATGATTTATGAGCATCAGAATCTGAATTAGACTTTGAATAGACAGATTTCATTTTTCCTGACAATGTCAATTTCCATCTTCAAGTAATCATATGAAATGGGCAAACCAATCAGTGATGTTTCTGGGTTCAGCACGGTACAGGCCCTTTTTCATTTTAACAGGCATTCCCTTCTCACCTCATTCTTGGCAGCTGAGGTGTTCTTGTTCTTTTCCTGTCATTCCTTATGAAAATCCACCTGTTCAGTCTCTACAATAAGGCACATATGACGGATTCAGATGTTCCTAACCAGCAGATCTTTTTCAATTTTATGTAGCTAGCCTAAACATAAAAACAAAGCCATTAAGGTAAATAGGTGAACTATTTTTATAAAAAAGTACATATAGTCACTGTAAACATTCAAATATACCCTAAATAAATATCTCTGAAATGCTATCTCTTAACTATAGACACTGTACTTTGGTGAAAATTCTTTTCTATGCATATATATGAATAAATATATATATAAATAGGATACAAGCTATTGCTGGTGAAATTAAAGCTCTTCAGCAGGTCACCTACTCCCAAAACCAGATAATTACTTTCCCTACTGATAAAACAACTTGCAAAAAAGCAATTTAAAGTACATTGTACCCAATAATCCTCCATATTTTAATGGTATGTCTATTGTAAAAATATTCTTAAATGTGAAAGGCTATTTCTTACTATTCTTATATTGGAAAAAAAGTTATGACTACAAAGCCCATTCGTATTTTTGGGCATCTTGTTGCATAGTTTCTGGTGAGCAGGATCTAAGCACCTGCTTGTTTGTCTTTAGCTAGAAGAAGTGCCAAGTCTGACTTTTGCTAACTTCATGAGGAAAAAGAGTTAAGAGATGTTGAGCATAAGTCTGACGAAGCGACTAGGAACATCCCAGTTCTAGTCTATTTGTCCAGTCACTGTTACGCTGTCTAGAACAATAGCTTGTTCTCAAAGAATTACACTATGGCTTCACCATACCCTTATTAATTTTTAAAATTTTATTTAAATTTTTATAAGGAAATATGTTCTGTAGAAAGTGGGGTTCTGTATACTCGGTCTCTTGAATACTTTTCTCTCACTGGAAATATGTGTCAATCCTTGCTTTGTCCTTAAGGTTTAGATTTTCTGTCTCTCCTGTCCTTATTCTAATATAAACCTACATATTTTTTTTCCTGTCAGTTCTGCAGAGTGGAGGTTTGCATTCAGGTAAACAATTAACTGATTAATAATGTACTGAGCACACCACCAAACGTGGAAGGTTAGGAGGTGTGGCAGTGCTACTTAGTTGCCTAGAATGTGGATTCCGGACTCTGTTTGTACATTGCTTTACTACTTGCTAGCTGTGTAATCATGGGCAGTTTCACCTCTGTGAAGTGAAGATGGCAATGAAAGTCAAAGGTTGTTGATATAATTCTTTGAGACAATCTATATAAACCATTAAACCCAGTACTTGATACATAATAGACAAACAATACGTATTATTATTACTTATTCCTTTTATTCCTTATTTCTAAAACCATTAAACATGACATCTTTCCTAAGGAAATATACTATCTAGCTGAATTACCATTTGTATTGAACATCACAAGGGATAGAACAAAATGATTAATGTGGATTGTGACACTGGCAGGAAAAGCTATGATTAAAGAGGAATTCATGCAGGATGCAGGGATTACAGAGCCTCGTGGTTAAGGTTTGGGTGTGCCAAGAAGTAAGGAGACAAGATTTTCAGTGTAGACTGGGTGGTTAGGGTAGTTTTCCTTGATCATCGGAAGACTTGGGGCCCTTCCATATTTTATGCATAAGTTGCTTCTTTTGTAGGGCTAGGTTCTGGCAAGATGAGGGAGACCGCTGCTTCAGGGCCTCTGGGTTTGATGAATTTGTTCTGTGGGGATTAATAGAGTAGATGAATGAGTAACAGCAATGGTAATTAAGCAATATGATAGGACAGACTGTGGCAAACAGTGATTAATGGGAAGCCCCAGGTGAGCACCATAGTGCCAGGCAGAACTGAGAGCTCTTGATGTACCAGAGAAGTGTCATTAATAAGCATTGCATCATGCCTGAGAGTGGTTTTACTGAAATTATAAAATGGGGACTTAAAATAACATTAAAAGCACAATTTTAAACATGCACAATTGATTCTATTGAAGTATTATGCCAGAAACAAACTTCAGCCTTCCAGAGGAATTGTATCCCTAGAAAAAGAAAGTTGTGCTCCTTAAAGCTGGAAGTAGCCCACTGACAGAGTGGCCCTGCCAACTTTACCTTCTGAAGCTGTTCTTTTCATTGGAAACCACAGTAGAGACCAGCAAAAACAGAAAGGAAATTTTGGCGATGATTCTTCCTGCCTCGTGTGCCTTGTAATATCTCCCAATCTCTCAGCCAAGGCTGGCTGTTTCCTCCATATCAGATCTAAAGAGGGTGTGTAAAGGAAGGGGTTCTGGACAATGCACAAACATCTGTTGAATGTGGGACAATTTACTATATCTGCACATCAAAGAGAGAAGATGGGATATGGGGCTGTATAGTCAGGGGAGGATCAGGTCTCTCCTGCTCTGATGGGGTCGGCGGGGCCAGGGTGTGGCTCAGTATCAAGCACCTAAATCAATGGTAAGACTAGAGACCAACATTCAGAACTAGCTTTTGGCTAGTCAGGTTCCTCAGGAGGAGTTCAAGTTTTAGAGAAGGCTTTTTCTAAACTGAGCTTAGAGAGACAAGAATGGAAAAGTGCCATAATACAGAACTGGTGCATCTGACCGACTCTGAAAAGCTGGGGGCCTAGAATACCTGATAAGGTTTCTGTATCCACTTATACTTCTGGGTTGGGCTACCTCCCCTTAATTTGGTTGCTGTTGAAGGAACTCTGATAGCTACTCATCAGAATTAATTAAATAATTAGGCACCTACTTTCCCTCTTATTAAGAAAAAAGCAGAGTTGTGATCTTGTGTTAAATAAAATAAAACAAAACAAACACCTTTCTTTCCTGCTAAAATATGCTCTCATCAAATTAATTCAGATTGCTATCTTCTTGGAATTGTACAATCTTATTTTTAAACTTTCACTTTGTTTTAGCCCTCAGCGGGGTGGATGGTGCTCCCCACAAAATATGTGTGCAGTTATAGCCTGTGAAGATGACATTATTTGGAAGAAAGGTCTTTGCAGATGTAACTAAGTTGAGTGTTTTGAGACTGTATGGTCCTTGATTAGGATGGACGCTGAATCTAATGAAATGTCCTTACATAAAATGTAAGGAGAGAAGACACAAGTAAGAAACAGATGTAAAGAACAAGGCAGAGACAGGAATGGTCGTGCACACCTGCAATCTCAGCACTCTGGGAGGCTGAGGCAGGAGGATCACAAATTCAAACTCAGCCTGGACAATGTGGTGAGATAATGAAATCCTGTTAAAACAAACAAACAAACAAACAAACACACACTGTCATCAAGGATTGCTAAGGATTGCCAACTGCCATTAGAAGGTAGAAGAGAAGTATAAAAGCATGGAATTAATTTTCCTTCACAGCTTCCAGAGAAACCAAATTGTGTTGACACCTTGACTTTGGACTTCAGCCTCAAAAACTGTTAGAGCATAGATTTCTGTTGTTTTAAGTCACCAACATGGTAGTTTGTTATAGCATCTGTAGAAATTATAACATTGTAGAGCTGCCTCAAAAGTGACTTTAGTTGTAGAGGTTCAGAAACTTACTAACTTGACTTTGTACTCAGTGGTAACTCTGAGGTTCACTCCTGAAGTCAGGGATCTCTGAGGCCAAGGGAACAGAAAGCTAGTCATAGGCAAATGGGTAGACTGTTCCACCAGTTTTTTTTTTTTTTTTTTTTTTGCAGACCATACCATAATACTGTTCTCTTTCTGAAATAGGTAGTACCTTTTATTCCCCAGCTCATGTCATCCAGGTTAGTAGGATAGTTATCAACTTAGGTGAGTTTAAATGCTTTGATGATTACTTAAAATACTATCTTAAAATGCAAAGTTGTTCATCATGGGCTAAAAGAATACAACTCTTGAGACTACAAACAAGTGATATAAAGTCAGTTTTTGTTAGTTTATTAATTAAAATATATACTGAGCTCATTCATGGACTCTCTCTTTCCTAGATTATGTTCTGGGAGGTCATTATACTCAGTACAATAGACTTTATTGGACTTGGTTTACTCTTTCCTCTCAGTGTATCTATGAGGATCCAGACTTGCAAAATGGACAGATAGAGAATGACAATTTGCTTTACAGAGGGTCATTTGTTTGTAAAAGAATTAAATGCATCATTCATTCATTCATTCATCCATAGAGTGAACATTTATCGAAACTCTGTGACAGGCCTGGTTCTGTAACTGGGGATGCAAGAGGAAACAAGGCACTTTTCCTGTCCTCATCAAGCTTACTTCCTAAAAGAGAAATTGGATATTGAACAGATAAACAATCATGTAAGTTAATAAACATAATGTAACATCACACAGTAATATATATTATGAAGAAGTGCCTCCTTCCCCAATGCCTGGACATACTTTGATAGGACATTTCTATCCTTTATGACATTTTTCAACAAATTGTGGGTCCTCTGAAGGCAACTGCTTCCTGGTTAGTCTGGCTTCCATCCTGCAACCGCTTCAAATCTGTGCTTCATCTAGCAGTCAGAGTATTCCTAAGCCATAAATGAGGTCCTCCAACGAAGTCTTTTGCTTATATAATAGAATCCAAGCTCCTGCCAGGTTTTACGTTATTTGTCCCATCCACCTGTAAATTTGTTTCTTGCCATGGCCTTCTTTGTTCACATTCTTGGCCAGACTTTCTCTCAGTTCTTTGAGTTGACACATGTAATTTTTTTGCTTTTCTACATATTGTAGAACACAGATATTTTACAAATGGGGTGTGGGTGTGAATGTGTGTGTAGGTATTTGCTTGATGCTTGTTCTCTGCTAGTCTCCTGGCTTAACCAATCCGAAACTCCATGAAGGGTTGGGATTACATCTGTCTTCCTAGGTCCTACCTCAGCACGTAGGACATAGAATCTATAGGTGGATATTTGTTAAATGACTAAAAGAGGAAAGACATCAACAAGACTCAAGACAATTTTAAGCGATCGGCCCACTTCAGGAATGAGTCACCTCAGTCACCCTTATGATAAATTGTATTGCTTTGTAAATTTATTATTCTCCAGTACTTTTGTACCCAGTACTGCAGGGCCAAAAAGGAGAAAATTTACTGGAATCAGGTAATTTGTTGCCTACAGAAATGCTTTTGTGTTCTTTCACAGTACAAATTTATTGGTTAACAAATTGGAGGTTTTTATTCACTCTTTCAGATTCTTACACTAATGAGACAACATGTTGCTTACACATGGAGGTCTGGTTTATTTCACTTATGAGTATGGTCTCTAGTTGTGACCATTTACCTGTAAAAGCCTTGAGTTTATCTTTCTTTATAGCTGAGTAATATTCCAATAGGAGGTATGATAGACATTGTTAAAAAAAAAAAAAGAAAATGCTCAAAAGAAAAGAGCAACTGGGGTGAGGGAAAAGAGAAAAGAAAGAAGGGGAAATTATGTATGTCTGTATACACAGGATTGTACTACTGACTTCTATCACTTTATTGAAAGGAACAGTTAATGATTACTTGTTTGATCAATCTTGCATGTCTCTATTTGTTTTCCTGAGAAACCACTTTGAAGACATCAACAATACAACAACCATTGTTAATTTCCTACCACTTTGTCTGTAATTCAGTATTGCTTGTATTGTTCTTATGCTATTTTGTAAATGGATGTCCGTTTGTTAATACATTTTCCTTCTTTTATTTTTATGTTTCTTTTTTGTTGTTGTTGTTGTTGTTGTTGTTTTTTTCCGGTTTTTTCCCGGTACTGGGAATTGAACTCACGACCTTATGCTTGCCAGGCAGGCACTGTGCCGCTGAGCTAAATCCCCAGCCCTGATTTTTAAAATAAATTTAAAAAAACAAATTGAAGGTATCTACCTAATAAATACAATTGATATTTGACTATATACCCATAATAAAATTGTTCTTTTTTTGTTTTGTTTTGTTTTTTTTGTTTTTTTTCCGGTACCAGGAACCGAACTCACGCCCCTGTGCTTGCCAGGCAGGCGCTTTTGCCGCTGAGCTAAATCCCCAGTCCCAATAAAATTGTTCTTCAACAGTCTAGTAAACAGGTCTCTAATTTGTGAGTTCTTACTTTTCCCATGACATATACACATTAAAAATTGCTATTTTTTTTTAAATTGCTATTTTTTTCTTTTCTTTCTTTCTTTTTTTTTTTTTTTTTTTTTTTTAGTACCAGGAATCAAACTCAGGACCTTATATTTGCCAGGCAGGCACTTGTGCCACTGAACTATATTCCTGGAACTATTTTCATTTTCACCCTGACACTTTTATCATTTTTTCAACTATGGAAACTTTGGAAGCTCTTATTGCTATTTGAGGGAGGAGATTCTCACAAAGTCAGTTTGTTTCTTTTTGAAAAGTCAAAGTTAGAAACCACCATTTTTTGGTGTCTAACATTTACCAGGATTGGAGTTTCAGAAATAGTTGGGAAAGTCCCCACCACCTAGAAGGAGCCTGGGATATGCTGGCTTGATGCTGTAGGTCTCCAGAAGCTATAGTTCCACTGCAGTGTACATTATATAGTAATTGTGAACTGTTTGGGAAACTTAATAGCCCTTCATGACATTGTTTTAGTGGGGGAATGTAACCACATTGCCAGATTTATAAACTTTATGGAAAATCAGAACTCAATTTGTCCTAAAATGTGATTAAACATCACTTTTTTATTCTCTGGAGAGAGTCAGAAAACATTTTTCTGAGTTATTGCAACAATATCTTATACTTAGCCAAGAATATATGATTTTTATGTTTTCTAAATTGCACTTTTTATTAAAAATAGAAGAGAGGGAAGATGTTATAGGAATATGGTGACCTAAGTACAAGTGTCCGTTGTAGCACAGTAGGCTGCAAATGCCCTGTACCTGATTTTGGCCGTCGAATGTGTACTCAGCCTCAGCCTGAGAAGGAATGGGCAGATTAGCAACTGGAGTTTATCCTGGGATTCTCTTCAGGGCGATCTTTTTCTCTGGAGGAAACTTGCATTTGTTGATAATGCAGACATGTATTTGCAATCAGGCTTGAAGTATTCAAATTATAATGTAAAAATCAATATGCACTTGCCCTTTTCTCCTTATTTCTATTCTGCCGTGGTAGTTAATGAAATGTAGAAACTGTTGGTTTACCCTGGGCTTCCTTTCCTCATTATCTCTTCTAGATATTCAATGGCTAAAAGCAAATCACACAAAGTCTTCTTTTGGAGGACCTACTGCTTTATACATGTTTTTGTTTGTTTGTTGAGACAGGGTTTTACTATGTAGTTCAGGCTGGCCTTAGCCTCTGTATCTTAAACTTGTGGTGATCCTCCTGTTTCGGCCTCTCAACTGCTGGGATTACAGGCATGCACTACCATGCCTGACAGATTATACATAAAAAAGAATGAAAACAACATTAGATCACAATTTACTATACTTTATAATCCTACAAATATTTTAATCATTTTGAATAAAAGATCTAATTGTAGTATACTGCGCATAGCCTGAAATTTATCATGTTAACCATTTTAAGAGTATAATTAGTAGTATTAAGTGCATTCATATTATGCAACCATCATCCCCACCCACCTTAGAACTCTTTCCATCTTGCAAAACTGATTAAACAATAATCTACCAAGCATTTCCTTCTCTTAGACATTATTTCACCGCTCTTCTCCATAGACCCGAAGGCAGCAGGGCTGGGATTATTAACTCAGCAGGGCACAGTGGTGACCGGGGCAGGCTCTGGAATAAGACTATCTGGCTTAATGGTTGGTCATCAAGTATTAACTGTTAATAGCAGGGCTTTACACTGACTTGTTGTGAGCACTGCGTGAAGTCATTAGTAAGTTATTTAGAACATACCTACAGCCATCTCCACTTTGCAGGTAAGTAAGATGCAGTTTCCTTGAGCAGCTTGCTAAAATCAATAGAATTAATGAACAGTTGGTGGGAACCAGAAACGGGGTTGATTCGCTTTTCTTTCCTTTGTTCTGGTCAATAATTAATCAAGTCCCATTTCAACATCAACTCAGCACGTTGCAAACACAGCTTTTAGCCTAGCAAAAGGAAGTGTTTTTACTTAAACCCATTTTGCATTTTGACTTCAGAGACAACCTTTTCAGGGTTCCTTATCAGCCCTGGTATCTCACTGGAGGGCAGACATCACTGACCTCAAGTCTTGTTGTGAACCGAGAGAGAAAGGGCCGGGAATGGGAAAGCTAGAGGGAGGAGGGTTAACGTCAAATAGAAACGAGGTTAGTTTAGTCCTGTTCTGAGCTGGACTGAAGGCCACGAAGAGCTTCCCTTGGGGGGACTGGCACAGGGAAGGACTTTATATTGCAGAGCAGCAATGGTGAAGGAACCAGACAAGAGGTATGTAGGAAACTTGTCCCAAAGTCAGGTGAGGAATTGGATAGGATCCTGGCCAAAGGCAAAGATTTAGAGGTGTGTGTGTGTGTGTGTGTGTGTAGGTGTGTGTGTTTACGTACCTAAGCAGGTACCTGGGATACAAGGCTTTACTCTTCACTGTCCTGCCTCACTCTTTTTATTAGTGTCTTGGGCACGGGGAAAACTGAAGAACCTCTTCTGCCTAAGCAGAGGCTGAACAGAGGGGGCAGAGAGATGATATCAACCCAGTAGTTTACGGGTTGCTGAGGTTGGGAAATAACTGCTGCTATTGATACCTCATGAAATGCTGAGTCTACCTAGAGGCATAAGAATGTATCAATTATTCCCAAGTTCCGCTGGTTCAGGGAGGGACTTAAAGGTCTTGGTCAGTGATTTGGAGTGAAGTGGGGGCAGTAATTATATAGCTTCAGAGCTAAGGAAAGGCTAAGACAAGACGGGATGGTACATTAAAACTTGTGAGCCGACCACTTGTGTGTTCTGGCTGAGTGAACGACTCTCACTTTGTATTCAGTTGTCCACTGGGACACCTGCAGCTGTGTTTCCTTCCTTCCCTTTCCTTACTCCTCACATTCAGTAAGTCCCGAAGGCACTTAAATTCTGCTTCACCAGTAGCTGTCAGATCTATTGCTTTTCTTCCAATACCACTGCATGGTCCATATCCAGGCTACCAGTGTATGTCTCTCTCCTCCGTTACCGTCATGGCCTCTGCACTCCTCTTTGTTCTCTGGCTTTTCTCAGCCTCTTACCTTTTCTTCATCCTCCTCAGTATGGGTAAGTGCCAGTCATCCCTTAAATTCTATTCAGTGTCACTACCCTCCAAAAGCTTCCTGACTAAGCGCTCCCCACCCTTGAGCCCCAGGGGATGTTCAGTGTTTGTGTTAAATATGATCCAAGCCCTTAATGCATATTATTATAATTTCGTATTTAATCATTTAATTACCAAACTAAATCACTTGATTGTAAATACTCAGCTTTGCTCTGCACTCTAGTACCTAGTACAGGGCCTAGAGAACATAATACATGATAGATATTAAAATATTTGTTGAATGAATCATGAAAAGACTAAGAATTATCATTCTCGCTGAAGAACCATAATTTTATAGTTCATCTAAAATAAACAAGATTGGTGGTTTAGCAGATAAATCTATGGTGTGTGTGTACAACTCCCACTGTAAGTCCATGTGGCTGATGAGCTTCAATGATGTAAGTGAAACCTTATTTTCCAAATAAAAGTATACAGTTTAAATGGCAGGGTCATAACTTCTAGTGCTCATGGCAACAAGGAATGGCAACAAACAAAATTAAAAAAACAAAGGTAACAAAACCCTATTTATGTACCCAGATCTCTTCTGTTTATCTCTGTGGTCTTAACAGCTCAATAATTCAGCTGCAGATTTGTTAAGATTCACTGCTTTCCAAGTTCATCACATGCTCAGGCTTATTTGCTTGTCTCTTTCTGCTGGGAAACTATTTGTCTGTGGAATGGCCTGGAAAACAACTTTTTTCTATGTTAATTACTCAAAGATTAAGAAAGGTAAAATAAAGTTATGTAACAGAGGGTTTGTTTTGCTCCTAGAATTACTCAGTCGTGAGCGTGCATACTTATCCTTGGGAATACTTACAGTGATGTTAAAAATGGTATTTTTTCCCTGTGCCTCTATAAATAAGGTACTCACTACTCTTTCTATTTCCTAGCAATTAAATAGCTTAGTTTGAACTCCTTTGCACCTGTAATTAAGTTTCTGTTTTATTAACTATGTATACATAGCACTGCGGGAATTTCCAAAAGAAGTTAGATGAACCCTAGGTCCTCAATGTCTTTGAGAGAATATAACCCAAATCCACAGAAAACACAGAGTAAGATGTGTAAAGTAATTGTAATAGAAATTTGGCCAGCCAGGGCACCTTCCATCACTAACCAGTGACTTTGGACTTTGTATACTTGCATGGACTGACCTTGAACTTAAAAACTTCAATTCTGATGCTGACTTCGTATGAACAGAAGAGTTAGAGGCAGTTACTTCTGGAGTCACATCCCTATAACTGTGGTTGTATAAATATTTTTTAGTATTACAGTATGTACAGAAATCTGTTTTAAGGAAATAACTTCATGTCTTTTCCCTTCTCTTTTTTGTTTCCTTTTATAGGAAATTAATATTTTCTTTCTAAAGATCAGAGTAATCAGCACACAGTTCTTGTTCTGTTTTAATCTTTCCTGGCTCTGCACGCGTCCCTGTGCTCTGAGTATCACCAAGAGCAGCCCAGCCTCTAGCTTTTTTTTTTTTTTTTTTTTTTTTGAGACAGAGTCTCGCTATGCAGTTCAGGCCGGCCTTGAGCTCACTTTGTAGCCTAGGCTGGTCTCCAACTCACAACAATCCTCCTGTCTCAGCTTCCCGAGTGCTGCGACCACAGGTGTGTGCCACCACGCCCGTCTCAGCACACAGTTTAAGTCACTGAGAGGCAGGGGTCAGGGATGTAGCTCAGCAGGCACAAGTGCCTGCCTGGCAAATGCAACGTCCTGAGTTCGATTCCCATTACCCGTCCACCAAAAGGCACTAAGAGGTTTACAGCATAAGACAATATTTTCCTAATTCCTCCACCTCAAATTGCTTCCCATTTTTTCTCAATACCTCTGACCCCCTCAACTAACTCTTCTTTAAAGTCCTCAGCTGTTTAAACTGACGTTTACTTCTAATATTAAAATACCGCAGTATACTGCTATTACTTGATTCATCATGAGTTGTTGGGCCTCTTAGGCCTCCTTCCTTTCCCCTTTCTGCCTGTTTTTCCTTTCCTTCCTGTGACAGTAGAAAACAGTACTATCATAGTACAAAACAGTGCTTTCACAGTTTCTGATTGAATCTGTATTCAGTGACATAACTATTCTATAGTTATATATGTACTTTGTGTGTATATAATGTAGTTTATACTATGTATATAATTATATATGTGGTATATATTTGTTATATAGTTTGTCCTATATAATAAAACTTATACTAGGTATATAATTTATACTTTATATTAGTCATATATATATAATTTGTACTACATATAGGTTATAGTATAAGAACAAGTTTTCAATTAGCAATAATTGCTCCTCAGATAAACCTCATTGGCTACGATACTGCCACTGTGCAAAGCTGGGTTATAGTACATACTATACTCATGCTATGCAGAATGTAAAGTTTAAAAATATAAAAACATAGTATATATGTATATTTAACATAGGTAGTTTATGTTATACCTGTATTTCTTATACAATTTCTAAGTTTTTTGTAGTCAGGAATGGCTTTATTTTTTATATCTTTAGCTTGATTTTTTTTATTTTTTATTTTTTTGTTTTTTTTCCGTTACTGGGAATCAAACTCATGACCTTGCGCTTGTCAGGCAGGCGCTGTGCCGCGGAGCTAAATCCCCAGCTAGTTTGATATTTTTTAAACCTACAAACTGTTCTGTAAAGTGGCTCTCATTCTCGCTTTCCAGATGATGAAGTCTGTAACATAGTGTCTAAGTTCCATTCTATCTTTTTGTGAGGGATCCGCTGCTTCCTTTTAACCGTGTTTCTTTTCGCCTTGGTTGTGCTGGGGACCTGCTGCACCTCTGTTTACCAGTCTTTGCTTTGCCACCATCTTGTGAATTTTTTCTCCAGGAATTTTCTCAGTATGGTGCTGCGTTTTTCCTTTCTTGGTTTCCTTCATCATTTTAGCGGAGCACATTCCTCAGCAGCTTTGAGAAAGCATGCCCAGGAATTTGCGTAAGACTTTGCATGTCTGAAAGGGACTTTATTTTACCTTCATTTAGTTTGAAGTTGAAAATATTTTTCTTCAGAAGTTGTCTTGGTTTCTTTTTCAAAAAGAGCTTTTCTTCAGCTGTCTGGCAGTCTATGGCTGCTCATTTATCCCTGAACGTGAATCACTGCGGATGGCACAGTGTTCCTGGTTTGGGCTTGAGCGGGGCGGCAAAGGTGTGAGGGTCGCAAAGGCCTGTGTTCCAGCCGCTGCCCGTTGTCTCTGCAAGTCTGTTTTCAGCTGTGTTTATTTGCATTCTTATATTTGAAAATTTTTATTTAAAAATTTTTTCAAGTTGAACTTGTTTCTTTTCTTAATCTCTTAAAAAGAAAACACATAAATCTGAGTGAGTGACTACTGTGTAAATATGACCGGTAGTGGGGGCTGGGGATTTAGCTCAGCGGCAAAAGCGCCTGCCTGGCATGCGCAAGATCGTGAGTTCGGTTCCTGGTCCCAGAGAAAAACCAAAAAAAAAAAAAAAAAAAAAAAAAAAATGACTGGTAGTGCTTACATGCACTGTACTTGCTCTATTATTTATTTCTTAATTTTCTCTTTAAAATGTATCCAATTTGACTGTCTGGTAGTTATAATTTCTCTTTCTCCCTCCCTCCCTCCCTTCCTTCCTTCCTTCCTTCCTTCCTTCCTTCCTTCCTTCCTTCCCTCCCTCCTTCCCGCTCTTTCTTTCTTTCTTTTCAATACTTGTGATTGAACCTGGTGACCTTGCACTGAGCTACACCCCCAGGCCTTTTTTATTTTTTATTTTGAGGAGGGATTTTACTAAGTTGCCAATACCTGGCTTGAACTTGCAATCCTCCTGCCTCAGCTTCCCAGAGTGCTGGGATTACAGTTGGGCACCACTATGCCTGGCTAAAATTTTCTTTTATGTATGTTGTTTCAGATATATACATTCAGTATTACTAAGTGTTACTGTTAATCCATATTATCCACTATATATTCATTTCTATTAATAATGTGAGCTGAGAAATCACTTTCATGGCCTACTAGGTTAATAATTTGTGTTTCTCCTACAGTTGTACAGATATGATAGGTCTTGACTATTTTATAATATTTAGTTGAAGAATTTTTAATCAATCTTGTTGGTATGGGACTTTGCAGACACTTTGTTTTTGGACTGGAATGATTTGAGACTTTTCTGCTCCTGACTTCTAAGAGAAAAGTTAACTTGGGTAGTACTCTATTTGAAGTTAGAATTCTATTTTCTTAGAAGTTCAATAGAGCTACTTTTTCTTTTTTTGTGCACTTTAACTTATATAATTAACTTAACTGTCTTTGTAGGTGGGATTATTGTACTCATTCTACGGAAGAGTAAACAGTTAAAGTCACATATTCAGGACCAGTGAAGCTGTAATGTAACTCGTATCTGTTAAAACTCCCTGACCTTTGCTTTTCTGACACCAGAATTTCTGCTGAGCTTTGGGATATTCAAAATAGTTCTTATGTCCAAGTGTGGTATTTAGACTCATTCATACCACCACAGTTCGAAATGTCTGCTTTAAATCCTCTCAGAAGATGAAGTCACATTTTATTATTATTTAAATACTTTTTTGAGTACCTATATTGCGAGCTGTGGGGGTACAGAGAGTCTAAGCTAGCTAGTCTTCACATTCAAGGATACACATATACAAATAAAAATGACTTTTCAAATTAGTACAGACTCCTTGGAAATATGAAGGCTTATCTTTTGTATGAAAAACAGTTGACAAATATAATTTTTTGATGGGGAGGATTGTTATTCTTTGCAAAATGTGTCCAAGTAAAACTTTTTTTGCCCAGACTAAATTAAAAATAATTTTTAAAATGTTTAAAAATTGTTTTTGAAAAGTCTTTTAAATTTTCCACTGATACTAGCTTCTCTGGATTTCTTCAGAATACTATTTTTCTTGCCAGATTAGATATTATGGTTCTGTTTTCCAAATATATTTATTTCTGTGTGTTTGTCTAAAATGTGCATTGTTTTGTGTGTTTTATTTGTGGATCACTGATTTCTTTGCAGTGCCCTTCCAAATCTGGTGTCTTAAGATCCTTCTCATTTTAAGAAAAGATTCTCTTATTTAATTGCTGGGAGTGATTTAGTCCTTAAGGGCACACTGGGCAGTAGCTATAGATGATTTGACTGTCACACTGGTGGTAGTGTGTGTGGGTGAGGGGAAGCGGCATTAACGTCTAGTAGGCAGAGGCCAAAGACACAGTGACACCCCTCCATTCACACAGCTCCCCCAACCCCACTACCAGCCCCACAGCAAGGAGTTATCTGCTTTGAAATGTCAGCAATGCTAAGATTGAGAAATCCTGGTCTAAAGGATTTATAAACTTTAGGATGGTTACTTTCTACTGGTGAATAATACTTCTAACATGCATACTAGGCAGATTTTTATCAGAGATTTATTTGGGGGGTCCTTTTTTGTTTTCCCGAGAATTTCCAAAATTATACCTGATTCCTATTTTAGGGGGGATAGAAAACAAAATACAGTAGTCTCTTCTTATATTTACAGATGTTTATTTTGGCACTTAACTAAGGCTCTCACTTGAGGCTAGTTTGAATAGTACATTATTTGTAAATCTTAACTATCACTTTTTTTCTCTGTTTACTCAAGGAATTTCATAAATCAATGAAAGTGATAGTGTTTATAAAGCCGGCATAATAGGCCTTTATTTAAAGTTGAATCTTTTAAAAAAAGTGTTATTCAGTGAAAAATATATTCTTAGCAAAATTTTTTTAGGACTGGACCACTTTAAAGGGATTCTCAGCATGAACACATCACAACATTATGTTCAAAAAGCGATTCAGTGTGTGTACTGGAAACTCTCAAGTTGAGAAACCGAACTACTAGGTCAATTTTTCACTCCCTGTGGTTGAACTTCAAGTACTAATAAACACTATAGCTTGAAAGCATAAAGATATTTTGGGCCTGGGGCTTGGTTTACAGTCTTGGTGAAAGGAAGTTTGTTTTGTTGTTTTTTCCTTGTGCCTGGAGTTGGGACTAAGACACACAAAAAGGAGAGTTGATGTTTGCTCTGAAGTTTTAAAAAGAGAAAAGGGAGGATTGTGTTCACTCTGTTTTTGCTGATCAGTGTATCTTAAACCTCAACCAGGCAGATGGCTTCCAGACTTCCTGAAAAGAAGTGGAGTTGCTGTAAACGTCTCATGGCTTCCTGTACACATGGCCTTTAAACCATGGAGCAGACTTTATTATCATTTAAATTACATAGTTATTGACTACATATTGTATGGGATGTGGGGAATACAGAGCATTCTATGAAGTGGTGTTTGTATTAAGGAATGCATACATTAAAGTGTAAATAGCTTTGAAATTACTACCTGATAACTGTAGGGAGGGGCTGCTGGCAGTTCCCGCTACTGCAGCTCACTTTTTCTTCTTCTGCAGCCAGCTCCATCTTGAACCAGCTGAGGGTGAGTATGCTTTCTAGGTATTTGTGATGCCTCTTTTTCCTCCTCCGTGTGGAGCCTGGGCACACTGGGTTTTGGACATCCACACTCACATGAGGATTTGTGTCTGTGGCCGGGCTCAGAGGCTGACTCAGACCCCTTCTCTGGATGGCTGACTTGCCGCTTGACCTCTCTCTGCTCCCTGCAGCCGGCCTTAATTCTATTCCTTAGGAGCCTCAGTCTCAGAGCGTTCTCAGCAGCGCTGAGCAGCGACCCTGCCTGCCCCTTTCCTTTCTTCCACCTAGTCGCTCTTCCCTTGCCAGGGAAGATGTCAGACTTTGTGGAGGAAGTGGAACTCAAAGGCAACTTCTGTCGGGCAGGGCTTTGAAAGCAGTAATGTGAGAGTGCACATTTTGGTGTAGGCAGAATTCATGGATGTTTATGGTAGCCCAGGATCACAGGGTAAAGGTTCAAGTTGGTGGCAAAAGAAGAGATCCACATTAGAAATATTACTTAGAATTAGCCAGACTGACTGAGCGAGGAAGAAAAGAATATGATTCTTGGAATCTTTAGACATAATTTAGACATAAAAGTGCCACCTGGGGAGAACATGGGAGACCACTGCGGGACCACTGTCTAACAGGGTGACTAATGGTCCGGGTTTGCCTAGGACTAAGAAAGTTCCCAGGATGCGAGACTTTGGGCTTCAAGTTGGCAAAACAGGACGAGGTGCTCACCCTGCTCCCAACCAGTGTCAGAACCCTGTAATCCAGTATTGACTAAGAACCTTTATTTTCTAGGGGCTGTTTGACACTGACTCAGGTTAGCCCGGATTACCTGGTTTAGACATTTCAACAGCTATTAGGATTTTAGGCAAGGGGATTGGGAAGTTAAAAAAGAGGCAGTGGGGTGGGGCCACATATGACTGGCAGGTGCCTGTGAGAGGATAACCAATTTGCATGGTTCCACTGTGATGAGAGGCAACTTAAAATAAATGTTCAAACAGTCTCTGATTTCAGTGTACTTTTGTCCTTTTCCTACCAAATAAAAACAATAAAAACTGTGGAGTTTAAGTTTGTATCGATTAAAATGTGCTTTTCTCAATAATTTCTTTCCTTTTGCCAGATTGTTTAATGCTTACTGAAATGATTCAAAGCAGATATCAGAGAGAGGGTCAAAGAGGAGAGCAAGAGAAAAAAGAAGAAATCTGAGCCTGAGCAGACTGATTGCTAAGCACTGACCTGGACTGTGCAGTACCTGAGGGGAAGTCTCTGGCAGCCTTTCTCATGGGATACGAATTCGGAGCTGGAATCGAACCTCAACGGGCTTCTGTGCAGACAGTGTGGCTCCGGTAGACACATCCACGCACTGATGTTTATGCGTCTATAGCTGAAGGCAGAGCTTCAGAGTACCATCCAGAGCAGATTTATTTTTAATGCAGATGTTACAGTGAGCTTGTTTATTTGGGTTTAGAGCTATCTGCAAACTGGAAAGAATAAACCCACAGTTTGCTTCTAGAGACTGACCTATGAACATCAGTGCAAAGTGACCACGAATAGTTTGATAGTGCAGAAAGAGACAAAAATAAAAGTATAAAAATTTGCCAAAGTAACAAATTCTAGTCACCAGGGGCTACTTAATGAAGGGGCAAATTATCTTATGCATTTGTTATTGTTTTATACCTCATATAGTAACTAATAGTTTAAAAATGTTCCTAAGTCATCAAGAAAAAGTCAAATCTATTTAGCATACCCTGTTTGAGACGCAAGGGAACTATTTAAAGGATTTCCATCAAACCCTAACATTAACAAATCCTCAGTTACTTGAAAAATTGACTTCTGTGGAATACTTTATGCCTTGAGCTAGCAATAAAAACAATATTTCATGTTTAAAACAAACAATATGGAAGGACCTAGGTGAAATGTAGTTCCATATGAAAGTACCAGGGACCCTGCATTTCTGAGAAAATGGACTCACAACCTCCCAATTCACCTGGGGCAGCATAGTGGACGCCAACTGCAGGACAGAGCCAGCCTCGCAGGCGTCCTGTTGCCCTGACTGCGGGCAGGAAGCCATCACAAGCTGCATTGCAGCCCCAAGGGGTGCATATATTAAAGAAAAACAACAGCCGTGCTCCAGAATGGCTTATTCAAAATGCAAAGGGCAACAAGAGAGCTGCATCTGGGGAAAGCCCAGCCCTCAGAAATGGGAACGTAATACCAAATCTTGGTTAAAGTTACTTGCTCTTGGACTAATTAGCTGGGAATTGAGCTCAGCATGAGATGTCAGAATGTGGGTGAAGAGTGAGGAAAAGCTTTATTTCCCTCGTAGGTGATCGGCTGGCATGTCACAATGTAGGCGCAGGCAGCTCCTGAGGCTCAGCCAATTCAACAAAAGCACAGAATTATAAGAAACACCATAGTTGATTGAAAAGAGATTGCAGAAATATAATTTGGGCCAGATGGATGATCCAAGGCAATTTTATCTACTTTGGTGGTAGCCTCTTTATAATAAGATATTGGCACATTTGTCATTGTATGAAAATAAAGAGGAATGAATAATAGAGAATTCAGTGGAACAGTAAATAATATGTTCCCACCACTTTTGAAATCCTATTCCTACCTAGCATCGATATGCTATTGTTTTCTTTCAAATCTCTTTTCTTGTTTTTCTAAGATGGGAGACTTGTGGGAAAATTATACATAAAAGAAGGAAGCCAAGCTCTTTGCTTTTATTTTACTTGTGAGCTTTTAAGAAAAGGATAGAGTTTATTATAAAGTCATATTTCCCATTAATGGCCTCCCTCAGAGGATAAGAGTCCTTGACAGAACATGTCTACATGGAACAAGATCTTGCTACTTAACAGGCCTGTGCTAGATTCAAAATATTCATGCCTAATTAGTTGTGTAAACAAATTTGGAATTTAGGGAATTTTCTCTGTCACAAGGGAGTGACAGTTTACTACTTCTCCTCAGTAGGTGGGTTTTTCCCCAAATCTGAAGCACCTACACCTTCTGAAATCCGCACTGTGCATTTTGTGTGAATTCTGCTGCTGCTTGTGGATTGCAAAGCAAGAATGAAGACAGAGTGGCACTGCCCAGAAAGTTCAGGGCACATTTCAGCTGAGGGCACCCAGCCATGCTGGTGTTGCTCTGCCAAAGCCCGAGTGTTATAGAAGACTCTTGCGTCCAGATCTCTGCCAGCCTTGGGGAGGCTGCACATTTCTTGTCAGGCTATTGCAGAATGAAAGGAGTGGCAAGGAGAGATGGTGCCAACTCCAGGGTCAGGAAAGAAATGGACTAGTTGGGTGTGGGTATCTGTCAACAGAGGGCAGCCACGTTGGCATGGGTCCGGGATCCTTGAGAAGCCAGGCAGGCACGTCGCAGGTCTCCCGCGGGTAGCTTTATCTTCTCTGGCAGACACTTAAATGGCAAGCTGGTTCGATGCTATTGCAGGCTTTCTGCTGGGTGTTTCTAATCATGTATTTTAATTAATGTTTTTATTGTACTTGGGCCCGGAGGCTGTTTCAACAGACCAGCATATATTTAGAAGTCTCTGAATAAATAAATGTAAAATAAAGGAAAACTGATTGTGCTGGAATTAGGAGAATGATTGTTTCTAAAAAGCTGGGCTATGGCTTCAGACTGGACAGCCCGGAACTAACTCCTCAGCATTAGCAGACCTGTCTCCTGAACACCTTTTGGGTGTAGCAAGGCATGGTCTTAGGCGCTCATCTAAGTGTCCACTCTGGGATTTTATCTACACATCTGTACTCTGGGTCTTGAGGCAGTTGGGGAGACTAGAGTTTATTGTGTCATTTTGACTTTTTAAATACAAAATTAACAACTAAATAGTAGTAATACAATGTTGACATTAATAGCAATTTTGAGGCACTATTTATTTGAAGCCAGGTGGATCTCCTCCTATTTCTAGATATAAAAGGTAATTGGCGTAGGTTAATTTCTCTCCCCTTATCATTCTCTCTTGAATTTTGCTTTTCCTTTTTAAAGTTTATAGAAGGTGTGATTATAAAATAAAGTGAATGTTTAAATTAAAAATTTGATACAGTAAAGGACACATTGCCATTAATCCCCCTAGAAGCCCACACTCTCTGTTTGGCACACATGTACCCCGTCCTTCCTGCCACTCCCCGAAGCAGTTTTGGAGGTCCATTCTCATGTGAGTCTTTGTACAGTCATGGATGACTCTATTTCTTTTTTCCCCCATTTTTTATTTTAAAGAGAAAAAAAAACAATAACAAAACAACAACAGAGACAAAAACAGCCCGGCGTGGTGGTGCACGCCTGTCATCCCAGCACTTGGGAGGCAGAGGCAGGAGGGTCGTTGTGAGTTCGAGACCAGCCTGGGCTACAAAGTGAGCTCAAGGCCAGCCTGAACTGCAGAGTGAGACCCTGTTTCAAAACGACAACCCCCACAAAGCCAACAAAAACAAAACAACCCCAAAACAATAAAAATGACAGACTTTCAAAACATGATGATAGGAATTAACAGTGGTTGTTAGACTACATATTGTTATCTTCAACTGAGTTGCTCAGGTTACCAGCTGTAAGAGTGCCAGCTTGATCAAACAATTAAAGAGAATAAAAAGTAATAAAAAATTAGAAATAATATGGAACTTCACTAAACAAGATGGTAGGAGTTTTAAGTGAGTTCAAAATATTTACCATTCACGGCCATTTTGACTTTGAGGCAGAGATAGAACTCACATGGCTCCAGACCTGGTGAGTGAGGCCAATGAGGACACACTGTAACGTTTTATGAGCCCACCTTTCCGTTGGGTGGGACACAGCTGCAGCATCCACCGCATTTTTGATCACAATTTCTAAACAAACTCATAAAAGAAGAGTCCAGATCTATTTCAGAAAGCAGCAAGAATGATAGGATAAGTGTGTTTGAGGCAAGGAAAAGTGTTTTGAGGGGGGATTAATGACCATGTGTCTTATACTATACTGAGCCTTTCACGTAAGGCAGAAACTGGCTTTCACGGGGAATGAGGTGTTTACAAATTGTAGGAAGTGTATTAATAAGATACTTCTTGCTCCTCCACACGTGTGAGTTTGCAGTAGACAAAAGCATGCACTGTGTCTTCTTGTCTGGATCAATTATTAGTTAAATTTTCCAGTTATGATTTTCTTTTAGCCCTAGAGGACTTGTGAAAGTTTCTCAAGAGCTGTAAGGCTGGAGTGTCAGCAAATTACCAAGCAATATTAAGGAGGCCTGGTCCTGCGCAGAAGAGTGACACTCTGAAATCTGGTCCTCTGCCATCACTTTTCACTGGTCTTTCGCAATAGTGGGAAAAGACCATTTCCTTTCTTTTCTCCATCTCCTTCATGCTGCCCTAAATTAACTGTTCTTAATCCTAGTTGCACAGAACATTGAAACAACAATTATGCCTGGGCCTTACACCAAAACCTATGAAAAGTACCTCAGTAGCCTTATTGTGCAGAAGGGTCTGAGGCCACAGCGCTCTCTGGGCACCACAGCGCTCCTCCTGAAGGTGCAAATAAGCAAGCCTGTTCTCAGGAAGGTACTTGCTTATGTTATACTTGATCCTTGATTCCAAGATGTCACCAGTTCTTAAGTAGCTTTTTTGCGGGGGAGGGGAAGGATCTCACTGTGTAGTTCAGGGTTGCCTCAAGTTCACTATGTGGCCCAGGCTGGCTTCAAACTCAGATGATCCCCCTGCCTCAGCCTCTTGAGTGCTGGGATTACAGGTATGCTCCATCATGCCTGGCTGCTGTAGCTTTAATAACAGCTATCTTGATTTAAAAAAAGAAGGAGATGAAGGAAAAGGGGAGGGAGAAGAGGAGAATGGGACATAAAAATCAAGACATGTTAGGTACATGTACCAGCTCCTCACAATGAATGTAACATTATTACTGCAAATGTGTACTAATAACAATTAGCATTTAAAAAAGCAAAAAAAAGCACAATAAAAGGACAGTTAATTTAGGTCATGACCTAGTTTCACAAATATTAAAATGTGAAAATCGTGCAAATTATAGAATAAAGGGAATGATTTAAGATCATATTTGTTGAAAATAAGATACTAACTGCACTTTTTAAAAGGACAATTTATAATAAAAGAGAATGCTTTCAAAGCCAAAATATTACAGAGATTATATTTTTAATGATATAATGGCAAAGTAGGTGATCTGCTAGGAAAGGGTTTCCAAATCTTGGTGGTATTGACATTTTGGACCGAATAGTTCTTTGGCGTGGGCAGCCGTGCTATAGTATACATTGTAGTATGTTTAACAACTTCACTGGCTTCTGCTCACTAGAGTCCAGCAGCACGGTATCCACCTTACTGGCTACTCTGCTGTGACAACCGAAAATGTCTCCAGACATTGTCAAGTATCCTCTGTGCAAAGGACATGATGCCCGGCTCGGAACTCCAGGCTGGCAGAGCGGCTATTTGGGGGCAGTAGCTTATACCTGCTGATGTTCTATTACAGAGGACAGATCCCACTCTCAGTGGCTTAATCGGAAATACTACTTACAAGATACTTACTGGTCTACAGAGCTGCTCTGTGTGTTAGAAAGAGAATCTAGGTTGGGGCTTTTAAGAACAAATCTTGAAATAATGTCACGACTGACACATTGAGGGACCGGCTTCTCCTGCCTTGATGTGGACCTGCCTGTCAATGCAGAGACTGTGGGCAAGGGGGAGGGGAGCTACTTCTAGACAAGGGAGCTAATGTTCTATCTGCATCAGCAAACGACCCCTCACATTCAGACTATTTCCTTGCTTCCCTCCATTCTGAATTCAAGCTCCAACAGTGTATTTGATGATGCAGCCTAAATCATACTCAGATTGCAAGGGAGTCTGAGGAAATAAAAAAAGTAGTTTTCCATTTACCAGCCTATGTAATAAAAAAAACACACCAGGAAGTTGGAATGAATTAGCCCATTTCTAGTATCTTCCCCAGGCTCATCCCAGAGATCCTGAACTCCCCACAGTGGATAACCTGAGTCTGAGTCTAGGTGTTCTCTTCAGTCCCCATTTACTTTTGTGTTCTTCTTTTACTCCACTCTCTTGTCTATGTTCTCTTTTGTTACCATTCTTGCCACATCTCATCTGTGTCCCTGTCCCTAACTATAGTTTCTCTACAGATTTAAAAACTATATTTCATGGTTGGCTCTGTTATTGTGGATGCCATGTGAAAAGTCTCTCTTGATGTGAGTTGAGGCCTTGGGTACTCAGCAGTCATCACCTGTGTCTCTAGTCCACTGAAGACATGGTGGGAATTGATATTTTGGGGAAACGATTTGTATTTTTGAATAATATTTTCTCCATCTGGGAGAATAGCACCATAATAATACGAATTAATTCATATGAATGATCGTATTGTTCAGTTTGAGTTGAACATTATTGATTGGTAGGTTTAATTCCAAATAAGTAAGAATCAAATTATGCATTTTTGTCTCTGGGTTAGAGGCCCTCAAATTTAAAAAGATGTGACTCATTAAGGATAGGAATAAGAAGTGTTTGCCTACCCGATCTATTTTTCTTTCAGTGCAGTGCTAAAATATCTTAATAATATGGGGAATTTGGGCCTAAGTTAAAATTTAGAAAATATCCTTTGGGAAGGTAAAACATCATGAATCATTTACTTTTAGTTTAGGGCTGCCACATAAGATACAGGACAACTAGTTAAATTTGTTTCTAATAAATAACAACTAATTTTAGTATAAATATAATTTTAGTATAGTCTCAAATATTTTGTGGAGCTTCAACTAAAAATTATTTGTTGTTTATGTGAAGTTCAAATCTGAATGGATGCCTGTGTTTATGTTTGCAAAGTCTGATGTGAACGTCCTTGAAGGAGCTATTTCTTGCAAATGTATTTCTTGAGAGGGACAGAGGATAAAGAAGACACGAGGACAATGGATTCCCAATAGGAATAAAGATGAGCAACTTGGGCTGTGTACAGAAAGGAATACGGTAGGAGGAAGAAAAAAATAAAATGAAACTGGTTCTAGTTGTTGATAATTCCTTGAACATGTAAATAAAGCCCTGATTTGAAGAAGCAATTCTGTTCCGTCTCTGAAGAGACGACCATTTTCCTCCAGCATTTGGCATGGTCCCAGTGCAGCACTCAGGTACCCACATTGGCCAAGCAGAGCTTTGAGGTAGGCAGAAGAGACGAGCAACACAGGCACTGGATACCTTGGAGCCTTGTAATCTCGCTTGCACAACCTCCAGATTGCATGGTTTTTGGCTTCAGAGCAGTTGGGCACAATTTCAGTGCACATCTATGGAGACCATGTCACAACAACAAAACAAACAAATGTAGCTGCAAATTACATTAACAGCTTGAAAAAACAAGTCAACAGACTTGAAGACTGCTCTGGGAGCTCCTCCGTGGAAGAGCCTCTGGCAGGAAGAGAGTTACCACGCCTCCTTTTAGAGATTTTTTTTTTCAGCTAAGATTTCTCTATGTGATATGCAACTTGTCCATTTCAAAGGTTATTACTATTGGGGAGGGGCAAACTCTTTTTTGCTTTATGGTTGATCAGCATCAGTTCTTCCTGAGGTACAGAGTGGTCTTTGCTGCATGTAAGTTTCTCAGCCTAAGACATGGTTTCCCTGTTCAGACATCACATCCAAGGCTGTGCTGCATCCTTTCATAGGCCTGTACATTACAGTTAGTCACAAATGCATTGGGCCAGATTTTATGCATCTTCTGATGCTTAAGTCGTTGTCTGGTTGCAGATTGGTCATTAAGAAAAGTTTATACATCTATGCTGTAGCAGCATCTTCTATGACAGTTATGGAGTAATTTGGACAAATTTTACTCCTTATGGACAGTTCATTAGCACACATAAATCAAGATGGTAACACTTTCTCCATTGCTGAATTTAAAACAAACTGATTTCATAAAGCATGTGAGTGGATCAGGCCCAGGAATATATGTGAGATGGAGTCATGCCAGCGTCAGGAACTCCTGTGCTCATATATATTTTTCTGATTTTTATGAAATATTTGATTCATGTGCCAGGAATATCAGGGAGTGTGGATGAACAGTAAAGAGAAGGAAAATGAAACATTTTGGAAAGGATCTTCTTACTTGCTCAATGTGATTTCTTTCAAAACAAATATAAGGTATACTTTATTTTGCATTTTGACTTTTAATCTGATTTACATATATTCCTAGACAGTCATTTTTTACCTCAAAAATTTTCCCTGCACATATGCACATTATAATAACTCAAATTATTGCTTTGATAAAGGTAAATTTATAAGACAAAGACAACAAAAACAGCAAAGCTATCTCATTTTCTTTATTTTGTTTGGTTGTACTTTTAAAGCAAGTTTATTCTGACTCATCTCCTGGGCTATCTCAATTTGTACATATTTTTGGAATTTTCTTTTCCACTTCACTATTTGCCCTAGTTGTTCTTTTTCCCATTACTAATTTCCCAACTCTTCTTTCCAAATATCCTCTTTTTCCCTCACCATCTCTTCCTACTTCTCTGGATCTGTTTGGAAAGTCTCAACTTTCTTTTCTCTTTTATCACAGGACTTTCATAAGTTTCTTCTCCAAGTTGCCTTAAAGTATATGGAACAGATTGCCCTACTTCAAGGCAATGCCAGTGAGAGACATGGAATGATTCACAGTTTGGTGTGAAAGAGGATGAGTGAGTTAAAATCTCTGTCAGGTCCACTTTAGCATGAGGATGTTATGATTCCATAAGAAGATACTCCTGGGATTGGTGCATCAGGTAATCTCCTTTTGTGCATTTAGATTCCCCAATTCAAATATGATTGTTGAACTTAATAAGTTACATTGAGCTGAAAAGCAAACAGAAGAAAATTCCCAAACCATAAAAAGTCTTAGCTTTTTGCAGAGAGACCACAAGATCATTATTATCAGGTAGTCAAAAATTCTTATATTATCTGAGAAGAGAGTAACTATCAGAAGAAAGAGTACCTTGGAAAGACTAACTCCAAATGAAGCTAACAGGACTTTCTTTGGCACACCATGTCTTTTCTTGCTGGTATAGTAACTAAACCATCCTGGGGGACCTACAGGTAAGGATAGATGCCTTCCCTGGGATTCCTGTAGCTAGGACTTCATTCAGGGTGAAAAAAGCTGCTGCCACTATGGAACTATGCCCAAGTAGGAGCCATTGAAAAGAGAGGCTGCAAAGTTCTATGTCACAAGTGATAAGCATAAATTCAAGCGTACTTATTCTGTTAAAGCCATTATTTTTTGTTTGTTTATTTCATAGTGCACCTGCTCTGTTCCAAGCACATTGTTCAAAAGTAGCGAACAGTTGTGAGTAAATCCAGATAGGGAGTTCTCACCTTCATGAGGTAATGATATACAGTGTAGTGGGGAAGAGAGACGATTATCACACCATTATACAAATAGAATTAAAATTGTATCAGTAATGAGTGTCCAAAAAAAGGGTGCATAGAACTAGGAGAACAGTAATAGCTGGGCTTAATGCAGTCATGAGTTGAGAGGAGACAGAAAGAAGTAACTTGGCTGGGGGGGCACACAGTTTTCTGAGGTCTGTGCCCAAGGGCCAAATCTCTGTGAGAAGAGGGATGAGGGGAAAGGGCCAGTACAGACAAAGACAGCAGGATGAGGCCGCAGCGGGAGACAAGCTGAGGATGGGAAAGAGGGCCCAGGTCATCCCCGGGGGTGCAGGCTCTCTTATAGATGATCATGGTCTTTACTTCTAAAAGCAATAGGAGGTCATGGAAGAGTGAGGGGCTGATGGTGGGAGAGAGACGGGCAGACAAACATGTCAGCAATACTCTGTCTTGATATAGTAAACACCATGAAAGTTATTAGAGGACCTCAAACACTCAGAGCTGGCAATATTCTTAGAGTTGATTTCCACTTCTGGCTCATCTCTTAGGTGGTTCTCTTCAGAGGCCAGTTATCATACGTCCTCATCAGCTTTTGTGAGTGTGGTGAGGCTTAGTGGAGGCAAATGTGAAAACACAATGGAAGGGACAGAATGCTAAGGAAGTAAGTATTAATATTGCCATTTTGAGGAACCATGAACATCATGATAGGAAAACACTGTAGCACAAGGACAGAGCAGTGTTTGCTATGAATTACAAGGTGTCTTACTGTAGCTTTTCCTCGTTAACTGAGTACACAATTATTCCTAAAACTATGAAATTGTTGTCAAATTATTACAGAGACTGTAATAATGAACGGTTATTTCTTTACTGAGGGATCTGCAACTGAAATATTATGTGTAAATGAAACTTTGTGTGTGTGCACACGCATGCATGTGCATGTGTGAGTGTGCATGCATGTGCACACTGGGAACTGAACCCAACGCCTCACACATGCTAGATAAGTCCTCTACCACTGAGTTATTTCCTCGTCCCAAACAGGATATTCGGAACACATCTTTTGATATTCTTGATTTCATCTTATCCTTTTGCCTCAATTATATTTTCATTGAGAACATTGTGATATCATCTGCTTCAATAGTAGCATATTACTTGCTATAGTAACAGTAGTAAAATTTATGACAGTACCTCCTAAGTGATAGGTGCTAGGCTCTGTTCTAGGTGTTTTATATGTGTACCTCTTATAACACAGCAGTTTGTTAAGATGTGCAAAAATTTTATAGATTAGAAAACTGAGTAACAATCACTCAGGTTAAGGAGCCAGACTAAAATAATTCAGTCAGTGATGTGGACAGTTAGTTCATAGGATACAAAAATGATTTGGCATATTCAAACAATACAAGTCAGTCTCAGATTTCCTGAGAAAAATCACAATATTTTCATGAGCCAGTAATTATTTCTGATAAAATCATAATGAATATTACAGGTACTCAAAAGAAATAATAATGACAAGCCAGGTATGGTTGTTCATGTCTGTAATTCCAGCACTCTGGGAAGCAGAGGCAGGGTGACCACAAGTTTGAGCCCAACCTGGGCAATTTAGTGACTTAGCAAGACCCCATCTCTAAATAATAATTAAACCAAAAACAACAGTGACAAAAAGGACAGCTGACCCTGGACTGCAAAAACACTGGGTTCAGTTACTTCTACCAAAAAAAACAGAGAGAAAGAAAGGACTGAGGGAATAACAAGGACCAAAACCAGTAATTAAAACTCTATAAGACAAAATGTGTTATTTACTAAATGTAACAGAAAAATAAAATATTTTTGACAAAATTTAGATGACAAAATTTTTACTTCGTATGAAAAAATATTCACAAGAAGAAAACAACATGGTCAAAGGTAAAATTAGTAAAATTATATATATATGTATATATACATGAAAATCTCATAAATGGATAAAATCTTTGATAAGTCATAAGGCAACCCCCACCCATGGGATATTTAAGCTCTTTTATTAAGGTGTTAATAAAAAACCCTTCCTCTTCACCTGTTCCCCTCCAGTTCCCCTTAACGAAAGCCAACCTCACCCTCATCTGCCTTGGCCGAACCAGACGTTCAACTCTGACTAACGACACTCCCCCTGCTCAGGCTGTTCTGACCCATGAACAACCCACCTGATGGGGCTGTTCTGGCCCGTGGAACCCCCTCCCAAAAAATGTTCTGGCCCAAAGACATCCTCCCCAAAAGTTAGCTTTAAAAACCCCATGCTTTGCTCAGCTCAGGGCTGTCCTAGTCAGCTGGGCAGCCTGCAGTGTCACTCCCCACGATAAAGACTTCTCTCAAGGTAGAAGGTCTGGTCTGGTTCTGTGTAGGTGTCGGCCTGATCATACCTATCTTTATTATAAATTTATCCCCAAAATAATTGATTCTGGTGAAAATAATATCAGAAGATAAAAATTAAAATGAAAAAATTAGGAATATTGTAAATATACAAATAGAAACTTGGGCAAAGAATTATAACAATTTACTTCATCATATACTACATTTACTTTAGTATCTCTTTCCATAACAATGTGCTCAAAACAGCAAAGAGTACACTCATGCCATATCTACTCATCATAGTACTGGAAAGTAAAGTCAGAAAAATAAGGCAAGAAAAAGGAATAAAAGACATCTACATTGGAAAATAGGAAATGAATTTTTTTACAGATGATATGATTATGTATGTAGAAACCCTGAAGACTCAGCAAAAACCCTGTTTTTGAGATAGTAAATGGATTGAGATAATAAATGGATTCAATAAAGTCACAAGTTACAAAATCAACATGCAAAAAATCAGTCTCATTTTTTACACAGTGAATTATCAGAAAAGTTGAAAAAACAGTTCCATTCACAATAGCAATATAATAAAATGTACAAAAATCTTGAGTAAAAAGAATACAGTTGGAGGAATGAAACTTTCTGAATTCAAAACATATTGCAAAGCTACAGTATGTAAATAATTACAGTACTGGTATAAAAATAGGCATATAGATCAAAGAGACAGATTAGAGAGCCCAGAAATAAATCCACACATCTAGTCTCTTTGATAAATGGAGTTGGGAAAACATGGAGAATGAAATTGGACTCTTAAACCATATACTAAAACAACCTCAAAATAGTTTATAAACTGAAATGTGAAAAGACTTATATCATAAAATTACTAGAAGAAAGCATAGAGAAAAAGCTTCTTGACATTAGTCTAGGCACTGATTTTTTAAAAATATGACAGCAAAAGCAAAATCAGACAGTTGTGATTATATCAAATACAGAAAAAAAATACCCCAAACCAAAGAAGCCTCTTCACAGCAAAGGAAACATTCAACAGAGTAAAAGGCAATATACAGAATGGGAGAAAACATTTGCAAAGTACATATCATATAAGAGGTTAAAATAAAAATATAAGGACTTTTTAAACACAACAGTAAGAAAACAAATAATCTAATAAGAATTCAAAGAAACTGGGCAGACATTCCTCCCAAGAAGAAATACAAATGGTCAACAGATATATGAAAAGATGCTCAGCATTGCTAATCATCCGATAAAAGCTAATCAAAACCACGATTTCTCACAAAGAATAGAAAAATGTTGGGAAGAACTTGGAAAAAATGAAACCCTGTATTCATAGTGGGAATGTAAATGCAGAGAGCTATTATGAAAAAGATGTGGAGGGTTCAACAAAAAATTAGAACATGCTTACCATATGATCCAGCAATCCTGCCAGTGAGTATATAGCTAAAGGAACTGAAACCAGTACTTTGAAATGTTTTCAGTCCTGTGTTCATTACAGCATTCACAATAGCTAATACGTGGAAACAACATAATGTCTGTTGATGCATAAATGGATAAAGAAAATGTGGTATGTTATATATAATGGGATATTATTAATGTACCTGGAGGACATTGGCTAAGTGAAATAAACCAGACACAGAGAGATGGTTACTGGATGATTTTACTTAGACAAGGGGTGATCAGAAATATGGTGAATCTTTAAAATAAAAAAAATTATAGTAATGGACACATGGCCATTAATCTCCCTCAAAATACTCCCTTCCACTTCAAACCCACTGTGCCATCATTCTCGCAACTTTCAGAACCAGTCCTGGAAGTCCTGTTTGTGTGTGTGTCTTTACCAGATATGATAACATATATGGTGGTGCCACTACCACATGCCATATAATGAAAAAACAGGCTACTAAAAGCATTACAGCGTGTCCTCTTCAACCTTACTCATGGGATTTGTTTAGCTTCTACTTCTTCCCTTAAGTTGAAATGGCCATGAAAGGTAAATGTTTTGAATGGAGTCAGGACATGCAGAGGAGTTCGAGAGCTGCTTCAGAAAGTGGTAGGAGGGATGGGGGAAGAGTGAAGTGGCGGGGGGCATTCTGAGGAGGATGAATGGCAATGTGTCTTTCATTGTAATAGAATAAAGACATTTAAGCGCACACAGTGTTTTTCAATTACATCTCATATATGGAATCTGAAACTGTCAAACCTGTGGAAGTAGAGGACAGAGCAGTGGTTGCCAGGGCCTGTAGAGAGAGAACTAGCAAGGGGTTGGTCAGAGAGTACCAAGTTTTAGTTACACAAGGTGAGTAAGCTCTAGAGGTTTAATCTATTGTAATGTGACCATAGTTAAAAAATAATATATTTCACTATAGTAAAATAATTATATACTTGAGATTTTATGAAGGTAGATCTTAAATATTCTCTCTCTCTCACATACACACATACACGCAACAATTAACTATGTGAGGAATGGATATACCACTTAGCCTGATTATGGTGATTATCTCACATCAAAAATGAAGTTTTTACATCTTAAATGTGTAAGTACAACCTAAATACATAGAATTTTAATTTGTGAATTATACCTTAGTTAAACACAAAAAAGAAAAAGTGGAAAAAGAAAATAATAACATACAGTAGAAATGACAGCTGATCTGTTTTTTGCATTTCTAGTTATTAGTATTTATTATGGTGTCCTGTTTATTAAAAAATCAACAGTTCCACAAAAAGTACTTTAGCAACTGGTATGCTTAATTTTATTCTTGTTCTTTAAATAAAGTTTTTATTTTATCTTATTTGAAAAACTAGTAAAAAATTAACTGTTGTGACATATATGCCACTTGGAAAGGAAGAACTAAAAAAAGATTGATCTTTAACATTTAATCAATGAATTGCTGTTTTATTTCTTGCACATAAATAGTGTAGATACTTATTTGGGAGTGCTAGTCACTACTCAGTCACATTATAGTCACCTGGTAAATTTTATTGAGCTATAGCTACTCAATTAAATTATTTTATAATTTGTGAATTTAATTTGTAATTTGTGATAGTGATTTCTAACTTGATAGTTTGGAGAATTCTGATCCACTTAAAAGTATAAGTGTTTGACAAAGAACTCATTTCTTACTTGACCACTTAAAAAAATTCTGATTTCATTTTTATTTTATTTTTATTTTATTTTATTATTTTAAAGAGTAAAAGAAGGGTAACATAGTAATGGGGGGGCTTACCAAATTACAGACAAAGTGGTAGGAAATTATCAATGGTTGTTGTTTTACATATTGTTATCTACAAGATAGTTTCTCAGGAAAACAAATACACAAATAATAGTGAGTTACAGACAAAAGAGGTAGGAGATTATCAATAGTTGTACTATACTTTGGTATCTTCAAAGTGGCTTCTAA
>NW_004955424.1:27291398-27292619 GCF_000276665.1 Chinchilla lanigera | reverse complement strand
CTACTGACTCTGGACCTTTCTGGTTCTCAACCACAGGGGCAAGAGTGACCTGTTGTGTGGCATGTATTCCCAGGGGTTTCTCCATGTTGGAATGATTCACACACGTCCACGGGCAGGCCTCCTCAGCCAGTGCATGGTGGGTCAATTGGGTCATTGCTTCTCTGTGCCATAATAGTTCTTGATTTTGTGTTGGCGGCCAGCCTGAGGGCTGGCGAGCACCGGTGCACCACGGCATGCAGCCTCCCATGCACAGGGGGCCTGCCTTCCAGGTGTCCGCATGGCCAGGAGCTGGCCCAAAAGCTGGTGCACCCCACCACTCCACCTCCTGGGCCCTGGGGACCTGCCTCCTGGGCACCTGCAAGGCCGGGGGCTGGACCAAATGCTGGCGCACCCCATCGCGCCACAGCCTGGATGCTGGGGGCCCACCTCCCAGATGCCTGCCCTGCTGGGGGCCAGCCTGCATGCTGGTGCACCCCATTGCGCATTTTTAAAAGGGCTCATCTGAGGTTATAGTTAATTTCTCCCAGGGGAAATAAGTGGTAATTAGTGAAATCTTTCATATAACCTTAGCAGAAAGTGCCTTCATGTCCAATTTGCATAACTTAAGTCAAACCAAGCATAATTTCCACTAGTAAATTATTAGAAATAAAATAAGTTATGAATTATTACTGAAAGATAGAGATGCTAAAGAGTTTTTAGTTTTTTAAAAAGCAACCTCTGAGAGAAAAATCCAAGTTTCTTAAAAATTTTAAGCTGGAAGCAATCATGCTAATTTGTTATGAAGTTTAGTTAATGAAACATCAGTGGAAAAGGCAACTTGAAAACTGAAATATTGACTTATTTACCATTTTAGGTCAGCAGTTCATATATATCTATTTCTTTTTGGGGGCAGTTCTGCTCAGCTGAACCATGATGTATTATTCTTAAGACAAGTTCTCGCTATGTTGTTCAGGCTGGCCTTGAGCTCACTGTGTAGCCCTGGATGGCCTTGAACTTGCTGTAATCCTCTTGCCTCAGCCTCCCAAGTGCTGGATTACAGGTGCATGATATGTTTTAAAAGAAGAAAAATCGACCCGCGGCAGACAGGAGGTCCTCACTCAGAAGCCCCAGGCATGTCTCTGGCTGGGGGGTGCATGTGGCCTCTCCCTGCGTGCGCCCTGCACCGAGTAAGCTAGTGCTCTGGGAGCTGCTGGTCCTGTGATTCGAGTCCATGCTTTACTT
>NW_004955424.1:27277960-27285783 GCF_000276665.1 Chinchilla lanigera | reverse complement strand
TTGCTGAAAGAAACTGTCAATGAGTCCTTGATTGATCAATACTGCTTATCTCTGTCTGTTTTCTTGAGAAACCACTTTGAAGATATCAATGTGTAATACAACCAGCATTGTTAATTTTTCTACCACTTTGTTTGTAACTCTGCATTGTCTGTACTGTTCTTTTGCTATTTTGTAAAAGGTTGTCTGTCTGTTAATGTTTTCCTCCTTTTATTTTTAAAATTAAAAAAAAAAAAGAAAAATCGCCAGGTGTGTTGGCACACTTCTGTAATCCCAGCACTTGGGAGGCTGAGGCACGAGGATCATTGTGAGTTTGAGGCCAGACTGGGCTACAAAAAGTGAGCGCAAGTCCAGCCTGAATTGCATAGTAAGACCCTGTCTCAAAAAAAAAAAAAAAAAAAAGAAATGAAGAAAAATCTCAAATTTTGTGTATAGAGTGAAACTTTTTTTTTTTACACTCTGTGAAATATTTGGAAATTAGTCTTGTGTGTGTTATTTGTATATGTTAAGCCTATACCTAGGCATGATGTTGAAGAGGAAGTCTCTGGAAACTGACAGCTTAGATTCAAATCCTTGTTCCCTCATTTATTAGCTATTAGACTTTTCAGACAATGGGAAAATTACTTAACCCTTTGAAGCACTAGTTTGCTCATCCTTAACTAAAATGAGGATAATAATATTCTCATTCCATAGGATGGTTGTCATGAGTAGATGTCATAATATGTCTAAAAATTCTAATTATTATTAATATTATTATTACAACAGCTACCTGTAGGAGAGAATTTTCTGGCTTAATACAAATAACTTTCTCCTCATTTTAATGTACACTGTAGTTGGTGTTTGGGGAATAATATTCTTTTCTAGCTAAATAATTTCCCTTCTGTATCCATGTTTTTTCTGAAGGCCTGTAAGACAGCTGTGGGCTCTGTATATTTTTGGGATTGTTAAGATTATAATGTATAGCATGTTATTATATTATGACAAAGTTCTAATATTGCAGGTGTTAAAAAACAGAGGCAACACACAGAATAAAACTAAATCTGAGAAGGTAAGTATAATAATATGTTCTTAAAACTTTTCTGTTTCTGCTTGTTAAAAATTTCTTTAAAAAATCATATAAAATGCTGGCATTGTATTAAATCTCTCCTTTTCTTCCTGTGATTTGGATTTACACGACTCTTTCTCGTGTATGAAACGCCTTCATACAGCTGGCTCCACTTTCTCACGCCTTTTGCCTTGGGACCTTATGGTAAGAAGGATCAGCAAGAAGATGATCATGAGTTTTACCCATTCAGTGTTGGTGGGAACCACAGCACAAGGATGAAGGTGTTGAGAAGTGAGGGGTGCAATCTTATTTGCATTGTTAATACGGAGGCAGCGCTGAAATGATGAAATGAGATGATGAATAGAGGCGGCATCTGTACTCCTGCAAGGCGTAAAGTTGATAGGTGTCTACTAACTTCTTACTGACTTGAAGTTGCTTTAGGCAGTGTATTCCCAGTTCAGGCTGCTGGGAATTTCTACCCTTGGTAACTTTCATTTTCACTGCCCAGCCTCCCTTCATTTATAAAGACCTAACGCTTAAAGGGGTATTTGTTGCCACTGTTGAGTGTCACCACCATCAAGGTGCTACCATATTCAAGGTGCTCTGCCAGGCAGAGAGCAAATATTTGCCAGTACTCTAAATGCCAAGGCCTCTTGAGGACTTAAAAGGAGCGTTGCTTAGGCAAGAATGGGGGAAGGGCAGAATGATTCCTGTGCAGCAAAGGTTGGCGCTCTGGACTGAATGTTTCCAAAAAGCATACCACATTACTATGCTCGAGTTGTGAGTATGAGTGATTGCATCTCCCTCAAGCTGACTTGAAATACTCTTTTGTGTTGACACTCTGGAAGCAAGCAAGAATTTTCTTCTAGGTTAGGTTCTGATCTGTGTCTGAAAAAAGAATCATAAAAACATCCGTCTGCTGGGCCGTGACACAGCAAACCTTCGACCTCACATGCGGGCTCAGCGAGTTGCTTCATGCGTTGTGTTTGTAGCTGCCTCCTCTCAGTCAGCTTTTTTGAAGCATCCGTAAAACCAAATAGGTTCACTAAATCAAGAGGGTAAGTGAAGTTGGCATTTGCAGTTATTCAAATAGATTTTTCTCTTTAGCTGCTTTTACTCCAGGAAAGAAACACTCAGAAAATGAATGTCTGCTCATCACAGGCTACTTATGGCCTCCATTTTGGGGGTATGTGGGATAAGGGGGGTGAGTGAGGCCCCCATTGTGGGGTAGTGCTCTGGAAAAGGAGAGTATTTTGTATCAGATGTTGCACTAAACTGATGCACAAAATTAATGTCCTAGTGACAAGCTAGGACGGCCTTGCCTGTGTCATTTCACTCACTGAGTTTGCCTGTGTGGACAAAGGTATCTTAGGGATTGTTCTGCTTAAGGCTCTGGCTGACAGGAACAAGCAGCAGTTCTTCCCTGCAGATTAGCTCCTTCCCACCCTATTCTGTTTCTTGAAGCTGTCACCATAAATTTGGCTTTTTTTTCCTGAAACTAAAGCATCCACATTTCAGTGAGCTGAGGGTATGCCAAGATGCATAGAAAACTTTAACCCTCGGAATCTTACAGTCAGCGCATGAGAGAATTGCTGATTTCAGTAAATCACCATGCAAATCTGAGGTGATTTGAACTCATGAACGATGGAGATGTTCTGTGCTCTCTTGTTGTGGGAAAGGACATGTGAAATGAGGGGGACAGTTTGAACAAAGGCACAGGGGTGTTTTTAATTAGTGGATTTGTTTTTTTTTTTTTTTTTTGGACTTTGCTTTATTTGGCCCAAACAGTATTTGCTACTATTGACTATGTGAGGTTTTTGTGGTTAATTGATTTTTTATTGGTACAATTTTAGACATACATAATGATCACATTCATCATAGGGAATTTGTACCTGTATGTGATATATCTTACTTCTCATTTTTTCCCATTCTCTTCCCATCCCTTCAATTCCTCTCCCCCCCTTTTTACAAAAACTTTGTTTCCATTTTTTTTCTTCTAGTCTCTTGTTTTTTCTTTTTATTTCCTTCCTCTCCCCACTAGTTCTCCTTCCCTTTTGAACATTTTTCTTCTTATTTCACAATATCTGCTATACATTTTGGTCCTTACACAGAGAAACAATGCAGTATTTACACATGTGTGTTTGATTTATTTCACTTAAGAGTATGGTTTCAGGTGCATTCATTTAGCTAGAAATGTGTCAAGCTTATCCTTCTTTATGGCAAAGTAGTATTCCATTATATAACAAAACCCACTTTTTCTTTATTGATTCATTGGTTGATGGGAATTTGGGCTTTTTCTAAGATTTAGCTATTACAAACTGTACTGCTGTAAACATGGGTGTGTATATACCACTGGTATGATGCTTTTGATTCTTTCAAGAAGATGCCAAGAAGGGTAATAGATGGGTCAAAAGGAACCTCTAGTTTTAGTTTTTTGAGGAATCTCCAAACTGATTTCCACAGTGGTTGCACCAGTCTACATTTCTACCAACTGTAGAGAAGGATTCCCTTTTTCCCCACAGCCCTGCCAGGATTTGTTATTGGTTGATTTCTTGATGATAGCCATTCTTTCTGGAGTGAGATGGAATCTCAGTGTTTTAATTTGCATCTTTTGAATGACCAGTGATGTTGAATATTTTTCATATATTTATTTGCCATTTCTACTTCTTCATCTGAGAAGTGTCTATTAATTTCAGATGCCTATTTTTTGGATTGGGTCTTTAAATTTGAGGGGGTCTGAGTTTTTTTTAATTCTTTATATATTAAAGATATTAGTTCCATGTCTGAGGAACAGCTGTCAAAAATTTTCCCACACTATGGGTTGTCTCTTCACTCTGTTGATAGTTTCTTTTGCAGTGCAAAATTTTTTTAAAAATAAGATGAGATCCCAGTTGTTGATTCTTTGTGCTCGATAGCTCCTGTGTGATTGGGGTTTTGTTCATAAAGTCTTTGCCTACACTTATGTCTTCAAGAGTTCTACCTATTCTATCTTCCAGCAGAATTAGTGTTTCTGTTTTAATATTTAGATGTTTCATCCATTTTGATTTTAGATTAGTGCTTGGTGAATGATATGGGTCTAGTTTTAATCTTCAGCATGTAGAGAGCCAGTTTTTGCAGCACCATTTATTAAAGAGGGTAGTTTCTTTTAGTGAAGGTGTTTGGCTTTTTTGTTAAAGATAAGGTGGCTGAGTGTGTTTGGAATTGTTTCTGCATCCTCAAACCTGTTCCACTGATCCTTGGTTGACTGCTTATTTTATCTTGAAGTCTTCTCTTGGCTTTTGTGACCCCTGAGCTTTTGGGTTTCCTTTTTCTTATCTGATGGCTCTTTTGAATCTCACCTCTAGTTTCTATTACTAAGCCTTTGGTAGTGATGTCATGCCTGTGTCTCCATGCTGGCTGCTCTCGTGCTCAGATCTGTGTAACTGTTTGCTCTTCACACCCACACATCCAGCTCTTCCTTAAACATCTTGAATTCCGCTTATCCCAAGCTGAGCTCACTATCTTCCCTAGTCTGTATTGTCTTCAGAATCTTCATCCTCTTCAGTTTCCTACCTCAGTAATAATGAACTAGTTCCCATCTAGTTCATGGGAACCCCGTCACCTGTTAATAATAAACCCTAATACCCTTTCCATTTTCTCACTTTCTTCTGAATGTGTCCAGGTTATAACATCCCCGCTAATATCTCCTTGTGTCAGCTCACCCTCATCTTTTGCTTGGATAATTGCTGTAAGACATCTGTTTTAAAACTTTTCTCCAGGTAATTTTTTCTGTTTACAGTAGCCAGAAAACTCATATAATCATTGTGTGCTTTCTTTCCCTAAAGCCCTGTGATATTTCCCCTTTCCCCTAAAGACAGTATCTAGACCCCTACACAAGGCACACTGGCCTCTCTTGATCTGACCCTGCCACTTCTCTTGCCTCTCTTCTTGCCACCACCTCTTAACTCCCTGAGCTTTGGCTGTTGTGATGTGCACATCGAGGTCATTGACTCATCAGTGAATTTTCATCTCTAGAACTGTGCATACTGTTCCCTATCTAGCATGCTCTTTCCCCTTGTTCTTTGTGATAGTTAACTGTTGTATTAGCTTGAGTTAGAAATGCTCAGCTGATTGGTTTAACAGTTCTGGGTGTAACTGAAGGATGGACTTACTGAAGAGGGAAATCCACTCTGGGTATGGGTGGCACCAACCAATAGGCTTGTAGCTTTGGAGGAGCTTCAGTCTTCACAATTGCCTTTGGACATCCTTCTCCAGGCTTCTAGCACAGACGCTTCAGTCTGCTAGCTCAAATGCTTCAGCTTTCCAATGTAGCGCTTTGGCTTCCTGATACTGACTCCAACAGGACTCTGCAATGAGCTCCAGGACGGGATTGTTTGGATCTCCAGTGTGCAGAGAGACCCCCTCCCCTTTTTTTTGAGACAAAGTCTTGTTATGTAGCCCAGGCTGGCCTTGAACTCACAGTGATCCTCCTGCTTCAGCCTGAGAGAGCTGGGATTACAGGTGTGTGTTGCCACAGATGGCTGGACAGCCCTTTTCTTTCACATCTGACTCTGCAAGTGGCCACTGTTAGTCTCCCTTGTAAATTATATATCTATATATCTATATAGATACAAATAAAATGTTTGTTTGTATTATATATTGTAATGTTTGTATTAAATGTTTGTATTATATATTGTAATGTTTATATTAACTGTATTTCATTGTACAGCCGAATTCTTTGTGGGAGGCTGTTGCACTGTTTGTTTTTTCGGTACTGGGATTGAACTCATGACCTCACGCTTGCCAGGCAGGCACTATGCTGCTGAGCTAAATCCCCAGCCCCTATATTAACTGTATTATATATTGTAATGCTTGTATTAAATGTTTGTATTATATATTGTTTAAATGTTTCCCTTGTAAATCATATATATGTATATATATGTATATATATACATATATTTTACTAAATGTTTTACTCTGGCAATCTCTGATATATTCTTCCTCTGAATCTCAACTAGAAAATCATTGCTGTTTTAGTCCATGTTTTGTTGCTGCAATGAAACACTTGAAGCTAGGTACTTTTAAAGAAAAGCTTATTTAGCTTACAATTTTAGAAGTGGAAAATCCAAGAGTGGCTTGCCCCATTGCCTAGGCCTCTGCTGGGTGTCATCTTAGCACCTTGTAACATGGTGGATGGCAACACAATGAAGGATGGTATAAGAAGGAAGGATCACATGGGAGACAGGAAGCTAGGGATGGAGAGGAGCCAGTCTTGCTGTTTTTTTGTTTTGTTTTGTTTTTTCTCCGGTACCGGGAACCGAACTCACGACCTTGCGCTTTCCAGGCAGGCGCTTTGCCGCTGAGCTAAATCCCCAGCCCCTCAGTCTTGCTTTTTTAAAAAAAATAACCCATTATTGTATAAACTAACTGGGATTCCACAAGAACTATGTTAATCTTTTCCAAGGGCAATGTCCCCAGTGGATGGGTTACTTTGCATTAAGTGGCAACTGTTACAGGTTCTGCCGATTCTTTTTTTTTTCTTTCTTTTTATTTTAAAGCAAAAAGAACAAAACCAAACTAACAAAAACAGAGACAAAAACAACACAAAAACTATGAAAAGATACAGAATTTCAAAACAAGATGATAGGAAATCAGCAATGGTTCTTGTATTACTTATTGTTATCTTCAAAGTGAGACTTCCTTCTTGAATGACCAATGACATTGAACATTTTCTCATGTGTTTCTTTGCCATTTGTATTTCTTCATCTGAAAAGTGTGTGTTCACCTCAGAAGCCCGTTTTTGGATTGGGCCTTGAATTTTGGGAGCCTGATTTTCTTTTTAATTCTTTAGATGTTCTAGATAGAAGTCCATTGTCTTAGGGACAGTTAGCTAAGATGTTTTCCCACTCTGTGGGTTGTGCTTTCACTCTACTGCTGATTTCTTTTGAAGTACAAGAGCTTTTTAATAGGATGAGATCCCAGTTTGTGATTCTTTTAAGTGTTTCCCATGCAGTTTGGGTTTTGTTCATGAAGACTGTTCCTACCCTTATGTCTTGAATATTTTTACCTACTTTCTCTTCCTGTAGATTTAGTGTTTCTGCTTTAATATTTAAATCTTTGATCCATTTTGACTTTAGTTTAGTGCATGGTGATAGATATGAGTCTTGTTTTAGTTATTAGCCTGTAGAGAGCCAGTTTGTCCAGCACCATTTATTAGAAAGGCTATTTTCTTCCAGTGAACATGTTTGGCCCCTTTGTCAAAGATAAGGTGGCTGAATGTGTTTGTGGCTGTGTCCGCATCTTCTAATCTGTTCCACTGGTCCTCAGGTCTGGTTTTTTGCCAGTACCATGCTGATTTTATCACAGTAGCTTTGTAGTATAATTTCAAATCAGGGACTGTGATTCCATCTGACTCTTCTTCGTTACGCAGGACTGCCTTTGCTCTTCTAGACCTCTTTTGGTTCCAGATGAATTTTAGGAGTATTTTCCCTACTTCTGTGAGGTATACTAATGGTATTTTGATTGGGATTGCTTTAAGTCATATAACAATTTTGGGAGTAAGGCCATTTTCACTATGTTGGTTCTTACTATCCATGAGCAAGGGATGTCTTTCCATTTTCTGATATCACTTTCAATCTCCTTTGTCAGATTATTATAATTTTCAATATATAAATCTTTTACTTCCTTTGTTAGATTAATTCCTAAGTATTTCATTTTTTAGATGCTATTGTGAAGTGTGTAGTTTCCTTAATTTCTCTCTCAATAAGTTTGTTGTTTGTGTATAAGAATATTATTTTTTTTT
>NW_004955424.1:27265025-27276329 GCF_000276665.1 Chinchilla lanigera | reverse complement strand
TGACATAAAAAGAATATTTGCAGAAATAATAGCAGAGTTAGAGAGTATTGCTTCCCTTTCAATTTCATTCAAGAATTTGAAGAGAATTGGCATTAGATCTTCTCTGAATTTCTTGTAGAATTCAGCAGTGAATCCATCAGGACCTGGGTTTTTCTTTGTTGGTAAGTTTTTAATTATATTTTCAACCTCATTAACTGATATTGGGTTATTCAGAATTTTTGTATCTTCTTGATTCAACTTTGGTAATTCATATGTATCTAAGAATCTGTCCATTTCTCTGTGTTTTCCATCCTATGAGAGTAAATATTTTCAAAGTAGGTACTGATGACCTGAATTTCCACAGGATCTGTAGTGACTTCACCCTTATCATTTTTCAGTGCATGAATTTGAGTATTTTCTTTCCTTTATTTGATAAGGTTGGCTAAGGGTTTATCAATTTTATTTATTTTCTCAAGCAACCAACTCTTCAATTCATTAATTCTTTGTATTGTTTTCTTGGTTTCCGTGATGTTAATTTCTGCTCTGACCTCTATAATTTCCTCCCTTCTATGGACTTTGGGTTTGTCTTGCTCTTCTTTTTCTAGAAGCTTGAGGTGTAGCATTAGATTGTTTATTTGTGCTTGTTCTGTTTTCCTGATGTAAGAATTCATTGCTATAAATTTTCCTGTTAGCACTGCTTTCATTGTGTCCTGTAGGTTCCAGTATGTGTGTCTGCATTCTCATTCAGTTGTAGATATTGTGTAATCTCTTCCTTTATTTCATCTGTGACCCATTGGTTGTTTAGGAGGGTGTTATTTAGTTTCCATGTGTTTATGGAGTTTTTGCAGTTTTTTGCAATTAATTTCTAATTTCACTGCACTGTGGTCAGATGTTATGCATGGCATAATTTCAATTCCTTTGCATTTCATTAAGCATGTTCTGTGGGCTAGTATATGGTCTATGTTAGAGAACTTTCCATGTGCAGCTGAGAATATTGTGTATTCTGATGATGTTGGGTGGAACAGCCTGAAAACATCTACTAAGTCCATTTGTTCACAGGCTTCATTCAGTTCTGTTATTTTGTTGCTGATTTTTTTGTCTAGTTGAGCTATATCTTTGGGACAATGGGGTATTGTATCCCATTACAACTGTATTATTGCTTATTTGATTTTTCATGTCTATTGATAATTGTCTTATATAGTTGGGTGCTACTGTATTTGGTGGATCTATATTTATGATTGTTATCTCTTCCTTTTGAAGTTTTCCCTTAATAAGTATGTAGTGATGTTCTTTATCCCTTTTGATAATTCTTGGTTTGAAGTTGACATTGTCTGCAAAAAGAATAGCTATTCCTGATTTTTTCTGGGTTCCTGTTGCATGGAAGATTGTTTTCCAATCTTTGATTTTCAGTCTATGGATTTCTTTTTGCATTAAATGTATTTCTTGTATATAGCATATTGTTGGATCTTGTTTCTTGATCCACTCTGCCAATCTGTTTCTTTTGATTGGTGAATTGAAGCCATTTACACTGATGGTTATAACTAACATGTACTGGCTTATCTTGGTCATGGTATTTTCCTGCTGTTTGGTTCCTGCTTTCCCCCTCTGTTTGCTTGCCCTGCTTGGTGGTTTCCTTCTGTTTTTTGTTCTGGGAATTGTGGCCATTTTTATCTCTGTCTAGAATATCTTTTAGTACTCTTTGTAGCATTGGTTTTGTGTTCATAAATCTCTTCAGTTGTTCTTTGTCATAGAAGTATCTTATTTCTCTGTTAATTTTGAAAGATAGTTTTGCAGGGTGCATCAATCTGGCTCAAAGTTGTTTTCTTTTGGGACCTCAAATACTTCTTGCATATACTTTCAATGCAGGTTTTTATCTCTTGTATTTCTATTTGGATCTGTTATATGGATTCCATTTCTTTCCTATGCTGGGCATTATTTGTTCCCATCATTTTTCTAAGCCCATCTATTCTTTTATCTGTGTCTTCTCTAATATCTTGGATTTTAAGCATCATTTCTTTCTGTACCTGAGAGGTTATTTTCTCCATAGCCTTGTCCACTTGTTTTTTCACTTTTGCTGCTATCATTTCAGAAAGTTTCAGTGTCTGGTTTCCAATTTCATGTGTCTCCTTGAGTTCTGGATGGGCTGGGGGTCTGGGGTTGCATTTTGCTTCTGCATCTTGTCATTTTCTATATTCTCTTTTATATTTTGGTTTCTATGTTGATACTTGTCAGTTTCTTATGGTATTAGCTTTATCACTAGTATTTAGGTTTCTCTAGAGGATATCTGTTCCTCATGGATGTCTTCTAGATGTGGGTGGTTTCTCATAGCTGTCCCAATGCCTTAGCTTCCCAATTTGTAAAGGATTCAAGGTTACTACTTGGCTCAGTTCCTAATCTTTTGGTCCTGGGCTGTGGTGGTGATTATGACTTCATATAGTCACAGTGTTATCATACAGGGGAGAAAAACTGTTTATAACATGTATGACATCCTGGTAAAGGAGTACATTTAGTAATAACAATAGTTTCAAGTGCAGCTTAACTACTAATAAACTATGGTTACCATTAACCTGTTAATTCTGACCACGGGAGTAAACTCTAAAATTATGTAACAAAATCAAACATATACTGTGCACTTATATGCAGTGATTTTTCAGGTGATTTTACCCTTCTGTCAGTGCAGGCGGGTTAAGATGTTTAGGGGACAGGCTCAAGTGATGAGTGAGGTCAAATACAGTAGAGTCAGGGCTGGAAATTAAAGCATGATTGCTCAAGTTTTGGGAAACTGGAGGTCACAGGTGGGAAAGAATAAAACAGAATGCAAAGTAGTAGTCACAAAGGCCAGAGACAATGTTTACTCACTTGAAAGTTTAAATTCAAGAAGTAGATGAGGAAAGAGAGAAAATGAGTCTTTATAAGAGAATGAAAAAAAAGGGTAAAAGAGAAAGAGAATGAAAATGAAAATGAGCCAAAGGAAAAATGAGATGAGAGAAAGAGAGGAGCAAAAAAAAAAAAAAGAAAAAGAAAAACCCAAATATAAAAATAACTACTGAATACAAAAGAAAGCAAGATGACATCCAATCAGACAGGTGAGGGATATCCAGTCAGACAAACAAGGGAGAATGAAAGTAGTAAAATACCTCTGGTGCTTACAGTTCTGTGATAGTGTCCATATTTAATCCCAGAAATGTGTTGGGTATGGAGTCAATCTTGGCCTCTGGATATGGGGCCTGGGACTGAACTTCTGCAGATGGAGTTCTCTGGAGTTCAACTGCTGGCTCCTCGCTGCTGTGTCAGACACTTCCATGCTGCTGGTCTTGCCAATTACTCTGCCCTCCAAGTGTGTGTCCCCGCCCATGCACCTGGGACCCAGCTGTTGTCCTGGGTCTCAGGTCTTGGGGTTCTTGTCAGTCTACTTGACAAAGGCGTGTGTACTCACACTCCTCTCAAAGACCCTGCTGTCTCTGAGACAGTGGAGGAAGTGCAGAGCATGGACTCGCACTCTGCTTGCAGGACCAACCTTTCCACAGAGGGAATGGAGTCTGCTGATTCTTAATACTGGCACATTGGAGATCAACCTTCCAACACTCAGACTGTAAATGATCTATAGCAATTTCTAATGTTGTACTTGTCTGTTCACTGTCTTTTTTCCTTTAGGCCATTACCTCTTACAATCTGGAACATTTTAGATAGTCAGTAGATTTTTTTGTGTGAATAAGTGAGCAATAATGTATGAAGTGTCTTTGTTGAATGTCAGATTATCCACTTTGACTGAAGTATAGGATATGTGAAAAACAAAAGTAAAAGATAGGAAAGAAAAGTGATTGACACTCTGTTTTCTGAATACTAATTCTGAGATGAAGGTTCTATGGCAGGAAGTTTATTTGGGGTCAACTGCAAAGGAGTAAGGGGAACAGGATATGGCAGAGGGAGAAACTGAACTAAAATGAAGTTTCAGAAGAGCTTTCAGCTGCTCCTATGTGGTATTCAGAAGGTTGCATGGCTCGCCAAAGTTGTCCTGAATTGAGGCAAGAACGAGACCTTTTTATCCTCACAGCAACCAGTCACTGGATGTGGGCAGCCTCTGGGAAGGAGACAAAACTTGGGCCAAATATCTTCCATTGCCAAGGGCAATTTCTGAAGGATTTAACTGACCTGTCAGAACCAACATTGCTGGCATCTGGGGGAATGAATGAATATTCTGGTATGGGGGATCTTGGTGGCACACCACAGTATCCACTACACTGGGCCTAATTCATGCCAGATTGAGGAATTTATACTTTAGTTGATAGGGTTTGAGATGCCATTGAAGGTGTTTATATGTAGAGGTAATGTGAGTCAGAGCTATATTTAAGAAGATTAATCTCACTGAGGTGTTTAGATTGAATTAGAGGTGGGGAAAAGAGTCAGAGAGGCCAGTGAAAGACTTTTGAAACAGTCCAGACAAGGAAATAAAGGCCTAAACAAGGGTTTTAGCAGCAGAAATGGAAAAGGTGGGTGGTTGTAAGAGATATAACATTGCTAGAGTTCACAAGCCTTGGTGACTGAATATGGGAATTTGAAGAGGAAGACTGAGAATGAATCCATGGTTTTCAGCCTGGAAGACATATAAAGACACTAGGAATTCCTCATAATAGGAATTAAAAGGATACACAGGCTTGACTGCAGACTCGATCAGTTTCCAATATGGTAGCCACCCAGTGGTGGTGGTCAATAGGTGGCTTAGTAATTTTTTGGGAGGGAAAAGTGCATGTAAATGAAGAGTTACATGGTGATATAAGAATGGTTATGCAGCAAGTGAGGGTGAGAACAGCTAAGTTGGAGAAGGGACAATTCCCTGTGGCCAAGCAATGTTCATGGCAGAGGTGGCATTTAAGTAGGGGTTATATAGAGGCCTAGGATCTATGATGGCAAAAGACAGTTAGGGAAGGAGGAGTGATGACATTCTGACAGCACTAATGTTTTGAGCAGAGGCAGGGAGATGGGGAAATATACTCCCTCTTCAGGATTCCAGAAGATCAACTTGGGTAGAATGGAGAATCATTTAAGGAATATTGCTTTTAAAAGCTTGAATATTGATTATGGGGAAAATAGAATGACAAACTAAGTGACAAATTTAGGAGGGTTTTCTACAACTGTGCCACTATTTCTGAAGTCTGATACCATTTACGGCCTGAGTATGGTTCTCCATACACCCACAGAACTAAATTCTCCTCTTGAGAGACGCTCAGTGTTTTTGCACCCAAGTGGCAGTGAGGTAAAAGTCTACTGGTTATTGGCAGTCTTTTTCTTGGAGATAGTATGAAAACCCACTAGGGGAAATTCCACTTGCATGTGGCTTTTACATCCAAGTGTTTTACATCTAAGTCCTGGCTTAGCTTTCATGAGGTGTGAAGAATCTGTGGATTAATTGGTGAGATGGTTCATGGGTTTACCTTGAAGTAAATATTGTGTAACTGCAAGTGGAAAGTCAGTGTGTGTAATTTAGCTGCCTAGTCATGCCTGCTGCACACACTGTAGAAAGTTTGACCAAGGACTATAAAACTGTCAAGATCTGAGTCCCAGGCTTGCTGCCACACCAAAGAACTTGTCGTTGAAGCTACTGGGAAGATAACAGGAAATGCATTCTACTTGCTGGGATTCCTTGTTTACTGCAGAAGCATCTGGTAAAGTGAGATAGCTTTACATTACATCATTCTCCTTTTCTTCCTTTTTATTTATCATCTTTTAAAAATTTATTTGTCATGGAAACTTGTCCCACTCCCTGTAAGTGCTCTCACTGAATACAAAGGGTATCTTGATATAATTTCAGTGATTTCATAATGGAATCTTCAGATTGGTGCCTGGGCCACTAGAAAAACAACAAAAGCAGCAAGACTTCTCTGGTGTCTTTGAGCAGATGTTTTGTTTCTCCTCCTCCGAAGTGGTCATGGCTGCTATGAGACTTCCCACTACCAATACATTCACAGCATCCCTTGTTTTGTTTACATTTTAATAATTTCTTCAGAGAATGTTTGAAATATCTTGGGAAAAAGATGAGAATTGCTGCTTAAGGAACTAACTTTCTCTCCCTCCTTCTTTCCTCAGTCCTTGTAACATTTCCTTCTCTCCACCCCTCTCCCCTCCTCTCTCTCTCTCCCTCCTACCTCCCTCTCTCTCTGTACATGTTTCCAGCACATAATGATTACATTCACCATAGGGAACTGGTACATGTAAATAACACATTTCAGTTCTTGTTTGTTTGTTTTCCATTTCCCTCCACTTCCCATTTAACTTTTCCAGCATCAGATTTATTATTTATCTTATAAGACCTTATAAAGTTAATTATTATGTTTACAGATTAAAAACCAGACTAATAGTTCAAAACATATAAAAAATGTAAGATAATTGTACATAATCAAGGTATACTTTTAGATAAATCCTCTGCTGGATTGCAATAATTTCTCTCTCTTTTCCCCTGTTATCTGTCTTTTATTTATGGCCTCAAAGTGCATCTATTTTCCTACAAATGACTCAAGTTTATGCTTTTTATGGCAGAGTAGTACTCCATTGTGTATAAATAGAACATTTTCTTTGTCTGTTCATCTCTTGATGGACATATAAGCTGCTTCCAATATTTAGCAATTATGAATTATGCTGTTATAAACATAGATATACATATATCACTGTGCTATGATGTCTTTGGTGCCTTTAGAGATAACAAGAAGAGGAATAGCTGGGTCAAATGGAATTTCTATTTTTAGTTTTTTGCACAATCTTCATATTGATTTCCATAGTGGTTGCATTAGTTTACAGTTCCACCAACAATTAAGAAGGGTTCCTTTCTCCCCACAGCCTTACCAGGATTTGTTATTACTTGATTTCTTGATGGTAGCTATTCTTTCTGAAGTGACATGGAATCTCAGCATTGTTTTAACTTGCATTTTTTGAATGGCTGGAGATGTTGAATATTTTTCATGTATTTATTGGGCACTTCAGCTGAGAAGTGTCTATTCATTTCACATGCTTATTTTTTAAGATGGGGCTTTACAGTGTATCAACTATTGTCACTGTCCTAATAGCCTGATTTGAAACTTGGTTTTATTGTTGTGTTTATCTTTTTTTAAAAGGAAGGAACAGCTGGGATGGGAGAAATGAGAAAAGAAGCAGGGGAAATATATATATATATATATATATACATGCACACACACACACATAAGATAGCAGGGTAATTGCACCAATGATTTCTTTTGATTAGTTGAAAGGAACAGTTAATGTTTAATTGTTTCACTAATCTTGCATGCCTATGTCTGGTCATCTGATCAACTACTTTGGAGATAACAATACGTATTATAACAACTATTATTAACTTCCTATCACTTTGTTTTGAAATTTTGTATTTTTATTTTTTGTTGTTTTGTTTTTGCTTTTGTGCTTGTTTTTTCTCTTCATTTTAAAATAAAAAAATTAAAATATATGATCCAAAATAAATTGGGTCTTACCATTTGGGGATCTAATTTTTTGAGTTTTTTATATATTCTAGATATTCATGCTTTGTCTGAGGAACAGCTGGTAAAAGTTTTTTCCTTTTCTGTAGGTTGTCTCTTCTTCACTCTGATGGTGATTTCCTTTGCTGTGCAGAACCTCCTTAATTTGATGTGATCAAATTTGTTGATCTTTCTTTCTTTCAATGGAAAGTAAATGACATACATTGCAATTTGGAATGGCCAGCTAAATTTAGGACCACTGATGTAGAATATGCAATTGATAATGTGTAAACGGTTATTTTTGTTAAGGTAAAGTGGCCCTAGTGTGTCTGTAGCTTTCCTCACAATTAACTGCATGAGATTTCATTCATCAGAAGAAAATCTACCAAAACTTGAGCAATTAAAAAAGAAACTCAAAAATCTTAGCATCTTAAAGTGCAGTTGATTCAACAGCTTTAGATTAATCTCTAAAAACCAATGGAGAATGGACTGTTGTTTTTCATTTTCTATCTTATAAAAAAACCCAAAATTATAAGAGAATATTAAATATAGTTTCTAGTCCACAAAAATATTTACTGTACTTTAGAAACTTTTTAATATTTACATGTAATATTTATTTATTTATTTATTTTTATTTTTTATTTTTTTTCTCTCTCTCTCTCTTTTTTTTTTCTGGTACAAGGAATCGAACTCAAGACCTTGCACTTGCCAGGCAGGCGCTGTGCCACTGAGGTAAATCCCCAGCCCCCTTAATATTTATTTAAAAGGGATGCAGTTTAGCGATCCAAGGAAGTATCATATAAAGGTTGTCTATTGTGTTTTCAGTTTTAATTAGAAATATTAATTGCTTAATGCTTTTTGTGCTTCATTTAGATCTTCCTGAATCCAGGTTAATTTTCATGGTTGCTTAGATATCTCTCGTATGAAATTTTTCATTTCTTCCTTATTTATCTTGACTAGGGATAGAGAAGAGACGTCATCTCCAATTCCTGTTGTGTGATGTTAGGGGTGCTGATAATTCGTCATTATTCTCCAAGTTAATACTCATAAATACTTTTCTATTAGTAATTTCTTTTAACAGAGAACAAAGACCTTAATGTAATTTACTTATACATAGTGTCTATCAGCCCCACCCTATGTTTTGCTTTACTGAAGTATTTAATTTTTTTTTTTTTTTTTTTTTTTTTTTGAGACAGGGTCTCTTTATGCAGTTCAGGCTGGCCTTGAGCTCACTTTGTAGCCCAGGCTGGCCTCAAACTTGCAATGATTCTCCTGCATCAGCCTCCCGAGTGCTGGGATTACAGGTGTATGCCACCACGCCTGGCGAAGTATTTATTCTTGAAGGCCAGAAAATACCAATGACCACATAGAATTATCCACTGAGCAATTGTGAAGTAGTTGGGATTATAGATTTGGAGTTAAAGTGACCTAGGTTAGAGATCTAGATCCACCACTTTCTCATTGTGTGACATGGCCTATTTCTTATTCTCTAATGTTCAGTGTCCTCTTCTTTAAAATGGGGAGGACATGGTTGTATCATAAAATGAGACAGCATCTATAAAGCATAGAAGCCATTTAGTATGATGTGAGGCCACAGGGTATTTTATATATTAAGTGCCCAGTAACTCCTTGGATTATTATTACTATTTCCATATCTAAGTGTTAAAAATGTCTTTCTTAGAAAATGCTAAAATAGATTTTCTAAACTATGCCTGTAAGATACTTGAATGCATACCAGAAAAAATAGACCTTTTATTTTAATTTTTTATTTTAAAAGATAAAGTAAGGAAAACATATTAACAGATAGACATCTATATACAAAATAGCATAAGAACAATACAAACAAACAGAGTTACAGACAAAGTTGTAGGAAATTAACCATGGTTGTTGTATTACTTATTGATATCTTCAAAGTGATTTCTCAGGAAAACAAATAGAGACATACAAGATTGATCAAACAAGTAGTCATTAACTGTTCCTTTCTGTAGAGCAATAGAAGACAGTAGTACAGCTATATTAGCTATCCTGTATATACATACTTACAAAATTTCCCCTTCTTTCCCTTCTCTTTTCCCACACCCCAGTTACCCTTTACTTTTGAGCATTTTCATTTCATTTCACAATGTCTATCATACCTCCTAGTTTTTATTTGCTCTTTCAGGTCTTACACTAGTGAGACAATACAATGCTTATACATGCAGGTCTGACTTATTTCACTTATGAGTATAGTCTCTAGTTGTGACCATTTACCTATAAAAACCTTGAGTTTATCTTTCTTTATATCTGAGTAGTATTCCATTATATAAAAGTACCACAGTTTTTAAAAATCCAGTCCTCAGTGGGTGGACATTTGGGTTGCTTCCATAATTTAGCAATTACAAATTGCCCTGCTATGAACATGGGTGCACATATATTGCTGTAATATGATGTTTTAAGATCATCTGGGAAAATACCCAGAAGGGGAATAGAACCTCTAGACCTAGTTTGCTGAGGAACCTCCAAACTGATTTCTACAGTGGTTTCGCCAGTCTGCATTCCCACCAGCAGTGGAGAAGGGTCCCTATTTCCTCACAGCCTCACTAGCATTTGTTATTGGTTGATTTCTTAAAGATAGCTATTCTTACTGGGGTAAGATGAAATCTCAATGCTGTTTTAATTTGCATTTCTTGAATGACTACTGATGTTGAACATTTTCTCATGCATTTATTTGCCATTTGTATTTCTTTATCTGGGAAGTGTGTACTCATCTCAGCTGCCCATTTTTGGATTGGGTCTTTGAATTTGGGGATGTTGATGTTTTTTAATTCTTTATATGTTCTAGATAGAAGACCCTTGTCCAAGGGACAGTCAGCTAAGATATTTTTCCCTGTTTGTGGGTTTTCCTTTTACTCTGCTGGTGATTTCTTTAGATGTGCAAAAACTTTTCAGTAGGATGAGATCCCAGTTATTGATTCTTTGTAGTATTTCATGGTCAGTTTGGTTTTTGTTCATGAACTGTCTGCCTACCCCTATGTCTTCAAGGTTTTTACCTACTTTATCTTCCAGCAGATTTAGTGTTTCTGTTTTAATATTGAGATCTGTGATCCATTTTGACTTGAGTTTGGTGCATGGTGATAGACTTTGGTCTATTTTCAGTCTTTGGCAGGTGGCAAGTCAATTTTTCCAGTACCATTTATTAAAGAGGCTATTGTTCTTCCAGTGAATTTATTTGGCCCCTTTATCAAAGATTAGGTGACGAATGTGTTTGTGGTTGTGGATGAATCTTCCAGTCTGTTCCATTGATCCTCTGGTCTGTTTTTTAGCCAGTACCATGTTGATTTTATTACAGTAGCTTTGTAGTATAATTTTAGGTCAGGAATTGTAATTCCACCTGACCTGTCCTTGCTGCCCAAGATTGCTTTTGCTACTTTGGGTCTCTTCTGGTTCCAGATGAATTTATGGAATGTTTTCTCTAGATCTGTGAGGTATGCTAATGGTAGTTTAATGGGAATTGCATTGAATCTGTACAGCAGTTTTGGGAGTATGGCCATTTTCACAGTGCTGGTTCTTCCTATATGTGAACAAGTTATATTTTTCCATTTATTGACATCTTTTCAATCTCTTTTTTCAGAGTACTATAGTTTTCATTGAATAGATCGTTTACTTCTTTTGTTAGATTGATTCCTAAATATTTCAATTTCTTGGACGCTATTGTGAAAGGCATGTTTTCCTTAAATTCTTTTGCAGTCTGTTTGTTGTTTGTATACAGGAATGCTGTCAATTTTTGGGTGTTGACTTTGTATCCAGCTACACTGCTGAATTTGTTGATTAATTCAAGGAGTCTTCTTGTGGAGTTTTTGGGGTCTTCCATGTAAAGTATCAT
>NW_004955424.1:27262043-27263551 GCF_000276665.1 Chinchilla lanigera | reverse complement strand
TCTGATGTTGTGGGGTGGAACACTCTGTACACATCTACTAAGCCCATTTGTTCACATATTTAGTTCAGATCTGTTATTTCTTTGCTGAGTTTTTGTCCAGTTGACCTATCTTTCTGTGTGAAAGGGGCATTGAGCTCCCCTATTACAGTAGTGTTAGTAATTATATGGGTTTTCATGTCTGTTAAGATGGTCTTATATAGTTTGGTGCTCTGATACTTAGTGCATACATGTTTATGATTGTTATATCATTCTCTTGCAGTTTTCCCCTGCCTAGTATGTAGTGACCTTCTTTATCTCTTTTGATTGCTGTTGGTTTGAAGTTTACAGTGTCTGCAAACATAACAGCTACCCCTGTTTTTTTCTGGGTTCCCGTTACATGGAAGATTGTTTTCCATCCTTTGACTTTCAGTCTATGGATTTCCTTTTGAGTAAAATGTGTTTCCTGTATACAGCATATTGTTGGATTTTGTTTTTTAATCCACTCTGCCAGTCTGTTTCTTTTGAGTGAAAAATTGAGGCCATTTACATTTATAGTTATAACTGATATGTGTTGACTTATCATTGTCATGTTATTTACTTGCTCTTTGTTTCCTATTTTTCTTATCTGTTTAATTGCTTGCTCAGCTTGAGGGTTCCTTTTGATTGTTGTTCTTGAAATTGTGATCATTTTTTTCTCTGTCTAGAATATCTTTTAGTACTCTTTGCAATGATGGTTTGGCACTCATGAAGTTCTTCAATTGTTCTTCATCATGGAAATATTTTATTTCTCCATTGAACCTGAAGGAGATTTTTGGCAGGGTACATCAGTCTTGGTTGGAAGCTATTTTGTCTCAGGACCTGTAATACTTCAGTCCAAGCTCTTCTCGATTGGATGGTTTGTGTTGAGAAGTCTGTTATGAATCTGATGGGCTTTCCTTTGTAGTTAATCTGTTTCTTTTCTCTAGAAGCTTTTACTATTCTGTTCTTTTGCTGAAGATCTGGGATCTTGACTATTATATATCTGGTTGTAGTTTTATTTTGGTTATGGTTGCAGTTCTATATGCCTCATTTACCTGTATATCAGATTGTGTTTCCATACTTGGGAAATTTTCTTCTATTATTTCTGCAAATATTCTTTTTATGTCACTTGTGTTGCCTCCTGCTGTTTCATTGACTCCTATTAGTCATACATTATTCCTCTTTGCCTCATCTTGCAGCTGTTGAATTGATGTTTCCTGGTTCCTTGTTGATTTTGAGTGATCCTTTCTTTCACGGTCACTAGCTGCCATGCTGTCTTCAGAATCTGAAATTCTATCTTTGGCTACATTCAGGCGGTTTTGGCAGTTTCAGTGGAAGCTTTGCTTTCTTGGAAGTCTCTTTATATCTGGTTCATGCGGAGGGAGTGCCCCTGGCACACGGGGAGCGATGCGGCATCAAGCGCTCTTGCTCACCAGCCCTTAGGCTGGCTGCCGCTGTTCAATTGAGAACTATCATGACACAGAGAAACAATGACACAATTGGCCCACCAT
>NW_004955424.1:27250979-27257778 GCF_000276665.1 Chinchilla lanigera | reverse complement strand
TATATATATATGAAGCCTGACTACTTTCTTTTGCTTCTTTCCCTCATCCCAGTTGTTCCTTCCTTTGAGCAATTTCTTTCCCTTTCTTATTATCTATTGTGCATTTTGGGTTTTATTTACTCTTTCATGTTCTTACACTAGGGAGACAATATGATGTTTACACATGTGGGTCCAATTTATTTCACTTATGAGTATGGCCTCTGGTTGCATCCATTTACCTATAAAAGCCTTGAGTTTATCTTTTTATAGCTGAATAATACTCCATTGTATAGAAATACCACATCTTTTTTGTCCCTTTCTCAGTTGATGGGCATTCGGGTTGTTTCCAATATTTAGCTATGACAAATAGTGCTGTTATAAACATGGGTGTACATATATCACTGTGGTATGATGTTTTTAATTCTTCTGGAAAAATACCCAGAAGGGGAATAGCTGGGTTCAGTGGGACTTCCAATCCTAGTTTTGTGAGGAATCTCTGAACTGATTTCCACAGTGGTTTCTTCACAAATTAACACTCCCACCAGCAGTGGTGAAGTGTTCCTTCTCCCCCACAGCCTCTCCAGCATTTGTCATTGGTTAATTTCTTAAGATAGCCATTTTTTTGTGGGGTGAGATGAAATCTCAGTGTTGTTTTAATTTGCGTTTCTCAAATGACTACTGATGTTGAACATTTTTTCATATATTTATTTGCCATTAGTATTTCTTCATCTGAGAAGTGTGTGTTTATCTCAGATGCCCATTTTTGGATTGGGTCTTTGAATTTTTGGGGTCTAATTTTTAAAAATTCTTTATATGCTCTAGATGGGAGTCCTTTGTCTAAGGGGCAGTTGGATAAATTTTTTTCCCAGTTCATGAGTTTTCTTTTTATTCGGTTGGTGATTTCTTTTGATGTGCAGAAACTTTTCAATAAGATGAGATCCCAGTTGTTGATTCTTGAAGTATTTTCCATGCAGTTCGGTTTTTGTTCATGAACTCTCTCCGTTCCCCCACGTCTTGGAAAGTTTTACCTACTTTCTCTCCCAGTAGATTTAGTATTTCTGTTTTGATATTTAGATCATTGATCCATTTTGACTTTAGTTTAGTGCATAGTGATAGACATGGGCCTAGTTTTAGTCTTCTGCATGTGGAAAGCCATTTTTTCCAGCACCATTTCTTAAAGAAGCTATATATCTTTCTTTCAGTGAACATGTTTGGCACCTTTGTCAAAAATAGAGTGGTTGAGTATGTTTGTAGCTTTGTCTGCATCTTCTAAACTGTTCCATTGATCTTCAGGTCAGTTTTTTTGCCAGTGCCATGCTGATTTTATCACAGTAGCTTTGTAGTTAGGGATTGTGATGTCTCCTGCCTTTCCTTTGTTTCCCAAGATTGCTTTTGCTATTCTAGACCTCTTCTGGTTCCAGATGAATTTTAGGAATGTTTTCTCTAGATCTGTGGGGTATATTAATGGAATTTTAATGGGGATTGCATTGAATCTGTACAACAATCTTGTGAGTATGGTCATTTTCACAATGTTGGTTCTTCCTATCCATGAACAAGGAATATCTTTCCATTTTCTAAAATCCTCTTCAATCTTTTTCAGAGTACTGTAACTTTCACTGTATAGATCTTTTACTTCCTTTGTTAGATTGATTCCTAAGTATTTCATTTTTTATATGCTATTAGGAAAGATGTAGTTTCCCTAATTTCTCTCTCAGTGTATCCGTTGTTTGTGTCCAAGAATACCATTGATTTTTGAGTGTTGCCTTTGTATCCAGCTATGCTACTGAATTTTGTTATTAAATCTATAAGCCTTTTGGTGGAGTTTTTAGGGTCTTCTATGTAGAGTATCATGTCATCTGTGAATAATGATAATTTCACTTCTTCCTTTCCTATCCTTATTCCTTCTATTTTCTCTCTTGTCTTATTGCTCTGGCTAATATATCCAGAACTATAATGAATAGGAGTGGTGACAGTGGACATCCTTGTCTTGCTCCTGGTTTTAAAGTGAAAGCTTTCAATTTTTGACCATTTAGTCTGATGTTAGCCATTGGTTTGGCATAGATGGCTTTGATCAGATTGAGGTGAAGACCATCTATTCCTATTTTCTGTAGGGTTTTTATCATGAATGAGTGTTGGACTTTATCAAAGGCTTTCTCTGCAGTGATGCAGATGATCATGTGGTTTTTGTCATTGGCTGTATTGAAAATTTTTGCAACTATGTTCACTAGGGAGATTGGCCTGTAGTTATCTTTTTTGGTTGGCTCTTTCTCTGGTTGGTATCAGGATAATACTTGCCTCCAGGAATGAGCTGGGGAGAATTCCTTCCTTTTAAATATCCTTGAAGATTTTTGAGAAGTATTGGCATTAAATCTTCTCTAAATTTCTTGTGGAATTCAGCCGTAAATCTATCAGGACCTGGGCTTTTCTTCATTGGCAAGTTTTTAAATTACATTTTCAATTTTGCTTACTGATATAGGGTTATTCAGGATTTTTATAGCTTCTTCATTCAGCTTTGGTAGTTCATATGTATCTAGAAATCTGTCCATTTCCTGTGTTTTCCTTCCTGCACGAGTAAAGATTTTCAAAGTAGGTACTGATGATCTTCTGAATTTCTACAGGATCTGTGGTGATTTCATCTCTTTCATTCCTTATTGCAGGGCTGGGGATTTAGCTCAGTGGCAAAAGCGCCTGCCTGGCAAGCACAAGGTCGTGAGTTCGGTTACCAATACCGGAGAAAAACCAAAAAACCAAAAAAAAAAAAAAAACAACCATTCCTTATTGCATGTATTTCAGTTTTTTCTTTACTTTCTTTTAAATAAGGTTGGCTAGGGGTTTATAAATTTTATTTATTTTTTCAAAGAACCCACTCTTTGATTCATTAATTCTTTTATTATTTTGTTGTCTCCATTGCATTAATTTCTACCCTGAGCTTTATAATTTCATGCCTTCTCTGGACTTTTGGTTTGATTTGTTGTTCTTTATGTAGAAGCTTGGGGTGCAGCATAAGATTTTTCACTTGTGCTCGTTCTGTTTTCCTGAGGTAGGAATTTACTGCTATTAATTTCTCTCTGAGGACTGCTTTCATTGCATCCCACAGGTTCGTGTAAGTTGTATCTACATTTTCATTTGATGGTGTATAGTGTTTGATTTCTTCTTTGATTTCATCTGTGACCCATTGATTGTTCAGGAGGGTGCTGTTTAATTTCCATGTGTTTATGGAGTTCTTGTGATTTCCTTTGTCATTAATTTCCAATTTCATTGCAGTATGGTCTGATAGCGTGCATGAGGTAATTTCAACTCCTTTGCATTTCCTTAAGCATGTTCTATGCACTAGCATATGGTCTATTTTAGAGAATGTCTTATGTGCAGCTGAGAAGAATGTGTATTCTGATGTTGTTGGGTGGGACACTCTGTACAGGTCTACTAAGTCCATTTGTTCACATGTTTGGTTTAGTTCTGTTATTTCTTTGCTAATTTTTTGTCTAGTTGATGTATCTCTTGGTGACAATGGGGGTTTTGAATTCCCCTGTTATTATTATTTTTTTTCTGGTACCAGGAATCAAACTCATGACACTGCGCTTGCCAGGCAGGTGCTATGCCACTGAGCTAAATCCCCAGCCCCACCCCTGTTATGTTTGTGTTGCTGCTTATTTTATTTTTCATGTCTGTTGAAATTTCTTATATACTTGGGTGCTCCTGTGTTTGGTGCATAAATGTTTATGATTATTATCTCTTCCTCTTGAAGTTTTCCCCTCACAATTATGTAGTAACCTTCTTTATCTCTTTTAATTGTTCTTCGTTTGAAGTTCCCATTGTTTGCAAACTGAATAGCTACTCCTGCTTTTATCTGGTTACCTGTGGCATGGAGTATTGTTTTCCATCCTTTAATTTTCAGTCTATGAATTTCCTTTTGAGTTAAATGTGTTTCTTACATACAGCATATTGTTGGGTTTTGTTTCTTGATCCAATTTGCCAGTCTACTTGTTTTGGTTGGTGTAGTGAGTCCTTTACATTGATGATCATAAGTAATATATTTTGGCTTATCTTTGTCATGTTGTTTTCCTGCAGTTGGTTCCTCTTGTTTCCCTCCATTTAATTGCTTGCTCTGCTTGATGTTTCCTTTCTGTTGTTGTTCTTAAAGTTGTGATCTTTTTTTATCTATTTCTAGAATATCTTTTAATACTCTTTATAGGATTGGTTTGGTGCTTATGACATTCATGTTGATCCTTAGCGTGAAAATATTTTATATCTCTATTAAATTTGAAGGATAGTTTTGCAGGTTATGTCAGTCTGGGTTGGAAGTTGATTTCTTTCAGGACCTGAAATATTTCACTTGAGCTCTTCTTGACTTGATGGTTTGTGTTGAGAAAACTCCCATGATTCTGATGGGCTTTCCTTTAAAGGTGATGTGTTTATTTGTCTAAAACCTTTTAATATTCTGTTCTTTAAAGGAGATGTGTTTATTTTCTCTAAAAGCTTTTAATATTCTCTTCTTTTGTTGAATTTCTGGGATCTTGATCACTATATGCCTGGGTATAGATTTATTTTGGTTATGGCTAGGTGGAGTTCTATATGCCTCACTTACCTGAATGTCCAATTCTTTTCTCATGCTTGGGAAACTTTTTGCTATTACTTCTGCAAATAGTCTTTTTGTGTCATTAGTGCTGACACCTGCTGTTTTATTGATACTTATTAATCTTACGTACTTTCTCTTTGCTTCATCTTGCAGCTGTTGAATTGTTGTTTCTTGGTTTCTTGATATTTTTAAGAGATCCTTCCTTTCATGGTCATTCATAGCAATACTGTCTTCAAGTTCTGAAAGTCTATCTTCAGCTTCATTCAAGCAATTTTGCCAGCTTTCAATGGAAGTTTTAATGTCCTGGATATCTGTTTGAATGTGATTCATGCATTACAGTTCTTTCCTATACTGTTCATTCCAGGTTTCCATTAATTTACTATGCTCCTCTTTTTTTTTTCTATGTCTTCTTTAGATGTGCTAAGCAATTCTTTCATTATTGTTGTCATTTCTTTTATTTTTGCCTCAGAGATTATTTCTGATCATATGTCTTCTATGGCCTGATGGAGTTGTTTCTTTATTTCAGCTGCTATCATTTCAGAAATTTCAGGTGTATGACTTCCAAGGTCTTTTGTGTTGATATCTCCTGAGCTTGTTCTGGGTGGGGTAGAGATCTGAGATTGCATTTTGCTCCTTCATTTTCTCATTTTCAGAGATGTTGAGGTTCCCTGGAGCTCAGCCTCACTCCCAGGTTGATGTAGTGGGGGGCAAGGACCCAAAGGTCGCCGGTGCTCAGTGTGACTCCCTCAATGGTGTGTGTGTGTGTGCCACGTGCAATCCCCAATGCTCCCACAGCCATCTGTGTCTCAGCTTGGATCCTGCTCAGGGGTTCCCAAAGCTGTCTGGGTTTCAGCCATTTCCACTGGGGTGTAGCAGCGGGTGGGTTGTGATCACCACTTCTCCATATACTGCCACTATCCCGCCCAGTTCCCACACCAGTGTGGCGGGATAAGTGAGCAGTCACTGAGGCCCCTGATGCTGTGTGTGTTTCAGTTTACTTCCCCTGAGGGTGCTGGGTAGAGGCAGGGAGGGGCACCCAAGGCCCTTGAGATTGTCTGGGGCTCCCTTTGGCTCCCAAGCTTGTGTGTGGGGTTGCCAGCAGCTCACCACTGTTCCCAAGCTGTCCAAGTTGCAGCTCAGCTCCAATGGGGGAGAGTGGGAGGGGAAAGGTGGGGAGTAGACCTTAGGCCCCTAGAGCCATCCAGGTTTTTGCCTGGCTCCCAAGCTTGTGTGTGGGGTTGCCAGCAGCTCACCACTGTTCCCAAGCTGTCCAAGTTGCAGCTCAGCTCCAATGGGGGAGAGTGGGAGGGGAAAGGTGGGGAGTAGACCTTAGGCCCCTAGAGCCATCCAGGTTTTTGCCTGGCTCCCAAGCTTGTGTGTGGGGGTGGTGGCAGTTCATCTGAGTTCCTGAAGCTATCCCAGGTGCAGCTCAGCTCTGCCAGGGGAAGGGGGAGGAGGCAAGGGGTGGGGAGTGGACCCCAGGCCCCTAGAGCTATCTGGGTTTTTGCCCGGCTCCCAAGCTTGTGTGTGTCGGGGGTGACAGCTCACTGGAGTTCCTGAAGCTGTCTGAGGTGCAGCTCAGCTCCAATGGGGGAGGAGTTGAGAACAGACTAATTTCAACCTTGCCCATTGAGTTAGTGACCACTCCTGTTTTCTCCTCTTCCTGGACACACAGCTGGATTTCCGGCTTTCCTCACAGTGATGTGAGGCCACTGGCACAGGAGCAGAGAGATGCAAACCACTTCCAGACTGTCTCAAAGTAAGGTTTCACATTCAATCCTCTGTACCAGTGATGATGGACCTTCTAGAGAACTAGTGCCCAAACCCAAAGCCCCCTTATTTATTGCAAAGTGCCAACACTGCCCCTATGTATTCTGATTATCTGACGCTGAGATGCTGGGCCAATGCTGGAGAGACTTGGCTGTGTACCTGCTGTGGTGCGTGTGCCATAGGTTCGCCACGACTGCCCCATGTTTTCCCCACTGACCTCTTGATATGGATGAGCACAGTGACTTTGGAAAGCACCTGTTGAAGGTGGTGAAGCTCCATAGTGGAGGAAACTTGTGCCAGTCAAGCTTGAGTATGTTAAATTGGGAGCCACTCGGGACTGGTGGAGTACACTTCTGAGTGTGTCTGGGCGGTCTTGGAGGTGTGACCTTGGGGTTTGTGTCTGGCCCCTGGACCCTTCTTCTCCTGTGCTGCTCTCCTTCTTTGCTTCCTGGCTGCTGTGAACTAAGCAGTTTT